>NW_027440186.1:0-230726 GCF_031893055.1 Leptodactylus fuscus | reverse complement strand
ACAATTTAACACGATGACATCATCACAGAACTCGATGACCTCACAATGTATCTCTATGACATCATCACGGAACTCGATGACCTCACAATGTATCTCTATGACATCATCTCGGAACTCGATGACATCATCACGGAACTCGATGATCTCACAATGTAACACTATGACATCATCACGGAACTCGGTGACCTCACAATGTATCTCTATGACATCATCACGGAACTCGATGACCTCACAATGTATCTCTATGACATCATCACGGAACTCGATGACCTCACAATGTAACACTATAACATCATCACGGAACTCGATGACCTCACAATGTATCTCTATGACAGCATCACGGAACTGGATGACATCACAATGTAACACTATGACATCATCACAGAACTCGATGACCTCACAATGTATCTCTATGACATCATCACGGAACTCGATGACCTCACAATGTTTCTCTATGACATCATCACGGAACTCAATGACCTCACAATGTATCTCTATGACATCATCACGGAACTCAATGATATCATCACGGAACTCAATGACCTCATAATGTAACACTATGACATCATCACGGAAATCGGTGACCTCACAATGTATCTCTATGACATCATCACGGAACTCGATGACCTCACAATGTTTCTCTATGACATCATCACGGAACTCGATGACATCACAATGTAACTATGACATCATCACGGAACTCGATGACATCACGGAACTCGGTGACCTCACAATGTATCTCTATGACATCATCACGGAACTCGATGACCTCACAATGTTTCTCTGTGACATCATCATGGAACTCGATGACATCATCAAGGAACTCGATGACCTCACAATGTATCTCTATGACATCATTACGGAACTCGATGACCTCACAATGTTTCTCTATGACATCAACACGGAACTCGATGACCTCACAATGTATCTCTATGACATCATCGCGGAACTCGATGACATCGTCACGGAACTCGATGACCTCACAATGTAACACTATGACATCACCACGGAACTTGGTGACCTCACAATGTATCTCTATGACATCATCACAGAACTCGATGACCTCACAATGTATCTCTATGACATCATCGCGGAACTCGATGACATCATCACGGAGATCGATGACCTCACAATGTAACACTATGACATCATCACGGAACTAGATGACCTCACAATGTATCTCTATGACATCATCACAGAACTTGATGACCTCACAAGGTATCTCTATGACATCATCAGGGAACTCGATGACCTCACAATGTATCTCTATGACATCATCACGGAACTCGGTGACCTCACAATGTATCTCTATGACATCATCACGGAACTCGATGACCTCACAATGTATCTCTATGACATCATCACGGAACTCGATGAAATCACAATGTATCTCTATGACATCATCACGGAACTCGATGACCTCACAATGTATCTCTATGACATCATCACAGAACTCGATGACATCACAATGTAACACTATGACATCATCACGGAACTCTTTGACCTCACAATGTATCTCTATGACCATCACGGAACTCGATGACATCATAATGTAACACTATGACATCATCACAGAACTCGATGACCTCACAATGTATCTCTATGACATCATCACAGAACTCGATGACCTCACAATGTTTCTCTATGACATCATCACAGAACTCGATGACATCATCACGGAACTCGATGACCTCACAATGTAACACTATGACATCACCACGGAACTCGGTGACCTCACAATGTATCTCTATGACATCATCACGGAACTCGATGACCTCACAATGTATCTCTATGACATCATCACAGAACTCGATGAAATCACAATGTATCTCTATGACATCATCACGGAACTCGATGACCTCACAATGTATCTCTATGACATCATCACAGAACTCGATGACACCACAATGTAACACTATGACATCATCACGGAACTCTTTGACCTCACAATGTATCTCTATGACCATCACGGAACTCGATGACATCATAATGTAACACTATGACATCATCACAGAACTCGATGACCTCACAATGTATCTCTATGACATCATCACGGAACTCGATGACCTCACAATGTTTCTCTATGACATCATCACGGAATTCGATGACATCATCACGGAACTCGATGACCTCACAATGTAACACTATGACATCACCACGCAACTCGGTGACCTCACAATGTATCTCTACGACATCATCACAGAACTCGATGACCTCACAATGTATCTCTATGACATCATCATGGAACTCGATGACCTCACAATGTATCTCTATGACATCACGGAACTCGATGACCTCACAATGTTTCTCTATGACATCATCACGGAACTCGATGACCTCACAATGTATCTCTATGACATTATCACGGAACTCGATGACATCGTCACGGAACTCGATGACCTCACAATTTAACACTATGACATCACCACGGAACTTGGTGACCTCACAATGTAACACTATGACATCACCACGGAACTCGGTGACCTCACAATGTATCTCTATGACATCATCACAGAACTCGATGACCTCACAATGTATCTCTATGACATCATCAAGGAACTCGATGACATCATCACGGAGCTTGATGACCTCACAATGTAACACTATGACATCATCACGGAACTCGATGACCTCACAATGTATCTCTATGACATCATCACGGAACTCGATGACCTCACAATGTATCTCTATGACATCATCACGGAACTCGATGACATCACGGAACTATATGACCTCACAATGTATCTCTATGACATCATCACGGAAATCGATGACCTCACAATGTATCTCTATGACATCATCACGGAACTCGATGACATCATCACGGAACTCGATGACCTCACAATGTAACACCATGACATCATCACGGAACTCGGTGACCTCACAATGTATCTCTATGACATCATCGCGGAACTCGATGACATCACAATGTTACACTATGACATCATCACGGAACTCGACCTCACAATGTATCTCTATGACATCATCACGGAACTCGATGACATCACAATGTATCTCTATGACATCATCACGGAACTCGATGACCTCACAATGTATCTCTAAGACATCATCACGGAACTCGATAACCTCACAATGTTTCTCTATGACATCATCACGGAACTCGATGACCTCACAATGTATCTCTATGACATCATCACGGAACTCGATGACATCATCACGGAACTCGATGACCTCACAATGTATCTGTATGACATCATCACGGAACTCGATGACATCACAATGTAACTATGACATCATCACTGAACTCGATGACATCACGGAACTTGATGACCTCACAATGTATCTCTATGACATCATCACGGAACTCGATGACATCATCACGGAACTCCATGACCTCACAATGTAACACTATGACATCATCACGGAGCTTGATGACCTCACAATGTTTCTCTATGACATCATCACGGAACTCGATGACATCAAAATGTAACTATGACATCATCACGGAACTCGATGACATCACGGAACTATATGACCTCACAATGTATCTCTATGACATCATCACAGAACTCGATGACCTCACAATGTATCTCTATGACATCATCACGGAACTCGATGACATCGTCATGGAACTCGGTGACCTCACAATGTACCTCTATGACATCATCACGGAACTCGATGACCTCACAATGTATCTATATGACATCATCACGGAACTCGATGACATCATCACGGAACTCGATGACCTCACAATGTAACACTATGACATCATCGCGGAACTCGATGACCTCACAATGTATCTCTATGACATCATCGCGGAACTCGATGACATCACAATGTAACACTATGACATCATCACGGAACTCGACCTCACAATGTATCTCTATGACATCATCACGGAACTCGATGACCTCACAATGTATCTCTATGACATCATCACGGAACTCGATGACATCATCACGGAACTCGATGACATCACAATGTTTCGCTATGGCATCATCACGGAACTCAATGACCTCACAATGTTTCTCTATGATATCATCACGGAAATCGATGACGTCACAATGTATTTCTATGACATCATCACGGAACTCGATGACATCACAATGTAACTATGACATCATCACGGTACTTGATGACATCACAATGTAACACTATGACATCATCACGGAACTCGATGACCTCACATTGTATCTCTATGACATCATCACGGAACTCGATGACCGCACAATGTATCTCTATGACATCATCACGGAACTCGATGACATCATCACGGAACTCGATGACCTCACAATGTATCTCTATGACATCATCATGGAACTCGATGACCTCACAATGTATCTCTATGACATCATCGCGGAACTCGATGACCTCACAATGTATCTCTATGACATCATCGCGGAACTCGATGACATCATCACGGAACTCGATGACCTCACAATGTAACACTATGACATCATCGCGGAACTCGATGACCTCACAATGTATCTCTATGACATCATCGCGGAACTCGATGACATCACAATGTAACACTATGACATCATCACGGAACTCGACCTCACAATGTATCTCTATGACATCATCGCGGAACTCGATGACATCATCACGGAACTCGATGACCTCACAATGTAACACTATGACATCATCGCGGAACTCGATGACCTCACAATGTATCTCTATGACATCATCGCGGAACTCGATGACATCACAATGTAACACTATGACATCATCACGGAACTCGACCTCACAATGTATCTCTATGACATCATCACGGAACTCGATGACCTCACAATGTATCTCTATGACATCATCACGGAACTCGATGACATCATCACGGAACTCGATGACATCACAATGTTTCGCTATGGCATCATCACGGAACTCAATGACCTCACAATGTTTCTCTATGATATCATCACGGAAATCGATGACCTAACAATGTATTTCTATGACATCATCACGGAACTCGATGACATCACAATGTAACTATGACATCATCACGGTACTTGATGACATCACAATGTAACACTATGACATCATCACGGAACTCGATGACCTCACATTGTATCTCTATGACATCATCACGGAACTCGATGACCGCACAATGTATCTCTATGACATCATCACGGAACTCGATGACATCATCACGGAACTCGATGACCTCACAATGTATCTCTATGACATCATCATGGAACTCAATGACCTCACAATGTATCTCTATGACATCACCACGGAACTCGATGACCTCACAATGTATCTCTATGACATCATCACAGAACTCGATGACCTCACAATGTTTCTCTATGACATCATCACGGACCTCGATGACCTCTCAATGTATCTCTATGACATCATCACGGAACTCGATGACATCACAATGTAACTATGACATCATCACAGAACTCGATGACCTCACAATGTATATCTATGACATCATCACGGAACTCGATGACTTCACAATGTATCTCTATGACATCATCACGGAACTCGATGACATCATCACGGAACTCGATGACCTCACAATGTTTCTCTATGACATCATCACGGAACTCGATGACGTCACAATGTATCTCTATGACATCATCACGGAACTCGATGACCTCACAATGTATCTCTATGACATCATCACGGAACTCGATGACATCACAATGTAACTATGACATCATCACGGAACTCGATGACCTCACAATGTATCTCTATGACATCATCACGGAACTCGATGACCTCACAATGTATCTCTATGACATCATCACGGAACTCGATGACATCGTCATGGAACTCAGTGACCTCACAATGTATCTCTATGACATCATCACGGAACTTGATGACCTCACAATGTATCTCTATGACATCATCACGGAATTCGATGACATCATCACGGAACTCGATGACCTCACAATGTAACACTATGACATCATCACGGAACTCGGTGACCTCACAATGTATCTCTATGACATCATCGCGGAACTCGATGACATCACAATGTAACACTATGACATCATCACGGAACTCGACCTCACAATGTATCTCTATGACATCATCACGGAACTCGATGACATCACAATGTATCTCTATGACATCATCACGGAACTCGATGACCTCACAATGTATCTCTATGACATCATCACGGAACTCGAAGACATCATCACGGAACTCGTTGACCTCACAATGTATCTCTATGACATCATCACGGAACTCGATGACCTCACAATGTATCTCTATGACATCATCACGGAACTCGTTGACATCATCACGGAACTCGTTGACCTCACAATGTATCTCTATGACATCATCACGGAACTCGATGACATCATCACGGAACTCGATGACCTCACAATGTTTCGCTATGACATCATCACGGAACTCGATGACATCACAATGTAACTATGACACCATCACGGAACTCGATGACCTCACAATGTAATTCTATGACATCATCACGGAACTTGATGACCTCACAATGTATCTTTATGACATCATCACGGAACTCGATGACATCATCACGGAACTCGATGACCTCACAATGTAACACTATGACATCATCACGGAACTCGGTGACCTCACAATGTATCTCTATGACATCATCACGGAACTCGATGACCTCACAATGCATCTCTATGACATCATCACGGAACTCGATGACCTCACATTGTATATCTATGACATCATCACGGAACTCGATGACCTCACAATGTATCTCTATGACATCATCACGGAACTCGATGACCTCACAATGTTTCTCTATGACATCATCACGGACCTCGATGACCTCTCAATGTATCTCTATGACATCATCACGGAACTCGATGACATCACAATGTAACTATGACATCATCACAGAACTCGATGACCTCACAATGTATATCTATGACATCATCACGGAACTCGATGACTTCACAATGTATCTCTATGACATCATCACGGAACTCGATGACATCATCACGGAACTCGATGACCTTACAATGTTTCTCTATGACATCATCACGGAATTCGATGACGTCACAATGTATCTCTATGACATCATCACGGAACTCGATGACCTCACAATGTATCTCTATGACATCATCACGGAACTCGATTACATCACAATGTAACTATGACATCATCACGGAACTCGATGACATCACGGAACTCGATGACCTCACAATGTATCTCTATGACATCATCACGGAACTCGGTAACCTCACAATGTATCTCTATGACATCATCACGGAACTCGATGACCTCACAATGTATCTCTATGACATCATCACGGAACTCGATGATCTCACAATGTAACACTATGACATCATCACGGAACTCGGTGACCTCACAATGTATCTCTATGACATCATCACGGAACTCGATGACCTCACAATGTATCTCTATGACATCATCACGGAACTCGATGACCTCACAATGTAACACTATAACATCATCACGGAACTCGATGACCTCACAATGTATCTCTATGACATCATCACGGAACTCGATGACATCACAATGTAACACTATGACATCATCACAGAACTCGATGACCTCACAAGGTATCTCTATGACATCATCACGGAACTCAATGACCTCACAATGTATCTCTATGACATCATCACGGAACTCGGTGACCTCACAATGTATCTCTATGACATCATCACGGAACTCGATGACATCACAATGTAACACTATGACATCATCACAGAACTCGATGACCTCACAAGGTATCTCTATGACATCATCATGGAACTCGATGACCTCACAATGTATCTCTATGACATCATCACGGAACTCGATGACCTCACAATGTATCTCTATGACATCATCATAGAACTCGATGACATCACAATGTATCTCTATGACATCATCACGGAACTCGATGACCTCACAATGTATCTCTATGACATCATCACGGATCTCGATGACATCACAATGTAACACTATGACATCATCACAGAACTCGATGACCTCACAATGTAACTCTATGACATCATCACGGAACTCGATGACCTCACAATGTTTCTCTATGACATCATCACGGAACTCGATGACCTCACAATGTATCTCTATGACATTATCACGGAACTCGATGATCTCACAATGTATCTCTATGACATCATCACGGAACTCGATGACCTCACAATGTATCTCTATGACATCATAACGGAACTCGATGACCTCACAATGTATCTCTATGACAACATCACGGAACTGGAAGACATCACAATTTAACACGATGACATCATCACAGAACTCGATGACCTCACAATGTATATCTATGACATCATCACGGAACTCGATGACCTCACAATGTATCTCTATGACATCATCTCGGAACTCGATGACATCATCACGGAACTCGATGATCTCACAATGTAACACTATGACATCATCACGGAACTCGGTGACCTCACAATGTATCTCTATGACATCATCACGGAACTCGATGACCTCACAATGTATCTCTATGACATCATCACGGAACTCGATGACCTCACAATGTAACACTATAACATCATCACGGAACTCGATGACCTCACAATGTATCTCTATGACAGCATCACGGAACTGGATGACATCACAATGTAACACTATGACATCATCACAGAACTCGATGACCTCACAATGTATCTCTATGACATCATCACGGAACTCGATGACCTCACAATGTTTCTCTATGACATCATCACGGAACTCAATGACCTCACAATGTATCTCTATGACATCATCACGGAACTCAATGATATCATCACGGAACTCAATGACCTCATAATGTAACACTATGACATCATCACGGAAATCGGTGACCTCACAATGTATCTCTATGACATCATCACGGAACTCGATGACCTCACAATGTTTCTCTATGACATCATCACGGAACTCGATGACATCACAATGTAACTATGACATCATCACGGAACTCGATGACATCACGGAACTCGGTGACCTCACAATGTATCTCTATGACATCATCACGGAACTCGATGACCTCACAATGTTTCTCTATGACATCATCATGGAACTCGATGACATCATCAAGGAACTCGATGACCTCACAATGTATCTCTATGACATCATTACGGAACTCGATGACCTCACAATGTTTCTCTATGACATCAACACGGAACTCGATGACCTCACAATGTATCTCTATGACATCATCGCGGAACTCGATGACATCGTCACGGAACTCGATGACCTCACAATGTAACACTATGACATCACCACGGAACTTGGTGACCTCACAATGTATCTCTATGACATCATCACAGAACTCGATGACCTCACAATGTATCTCTATGACATCATCGCGGAACTCGATGACATCATCACGGAGATCGATGACCTCACAATGTAACACTATGACATCATCACGGAACTCGATGACCTCACAATGTATCTCTATGACATCATCATAGAACTCGATGACATCACAATGTATCTCTATGACATCATCACGGAACTCGATGACCTCACAATGTATCTCTATGACATCATCACGGATCTCGATGACATCACAATGTAACACTATGACATCATCACAGAACTCGATGACCTCACAATGTAACTCTATGACATCATCACGGAACTCGATGACCTCACAATGTTTCTCTATGACATCATCACGGAACTCGATGACCTCACAATGTATCTCTATGACATTATCACGGAACTCGATGATCTCACAATGTATCTCTATGACATCATCACGGAACTCGATGACCTCACAATGTATCTCTATGACATCATAACGGAACTCGATGACCTCACAATGTATCTCTATGACAACATCACGGAACTGGAAGACATCACAATTTAACACGATGACATCATCACAGAACTCGATGACCTCACAATGTATCTCTATGACATCATCACGGAACTCGATGACCTCACAATGTATCTCTATGACATCATCTCGGAACTCGATGACATCATCACGGAACTCGATGATCTCACAATGTAACACTATGACATCATCACGGAACTCGGTGACCTCACAATGTATCTCTATGACATCATCACGGAACTCGATGACCTCACAATGTATCTCTATGACATCATCACGGAACTCGATGACCTCACAATGTAACACTATAACATCATCACGGAACTCGATGACCTCACAATGTATCTCTATGACAGCATCACGGAACTGGATGACATCACAATGTAACACTATGACATCATCACAGAACTCGATGACCTCACAATGTATCTCTATGACATCATCACGGAACTCGATGACCTCACAATGTTTCTCTATGACATCATCACGGAACTCAATGACCTCACAATGTATCTCTATGACATCATCACGGAACTCAATGATATCATCACGGAACTCAATGACCTCATAATGTAACACTATGACATCATCACGGAAATCGGTGACCTCACAATGTATCTCTATGACATCATCACGGAACTCGATGACCTCACAATGTTTCTCTATGACATCATCACGGAACTCGATGACATCACAATGTAACTATGACATCATCACGGAACTCGATGACATCACGGAACTCGGTGACCTCACAATGTATCTCTATGACATCATCACGGAACTCGATGACCTCACAATGTTTCTCTGTGACATCATCATGGAACTCGATGACATCATCAAGGAACTCGATGACCTCACAATGTATCTCTATGACATCATTACGGAACTCGATGACCTCACAATGTTTCTCTATGACATCAACACGGAACTCGATGACCTCACAATGTATCTCTATGACATCATCGCGGAACTCGATGACATCGTCACGGAACTCGATGACCTCACAATGTAACACTATGACATCACCACGGAACTTGGTGACCTCACAATGTATCTCTATGACATCATCACAGAACTCGATGACCTCACAATGTATCTCTATGACATCATCGCGGAACTCGATGACATCATCACGGAGATCGATGACCTCACAATGTAACACTATGACATCATCACGGAACTAGATGACCTCACAATGTATCTCTATGACATCATCACAGAACTTGATGACCTCACAAGGTATCTCTATGACATCATCAGGGAACTCGATGACCTCACAATGTATCTCTATGACATCATCACGGAACTCGGTGACCTCACAATGTATCTCTATGACATCATCACGGAACTCGATGACCTCACAATGTATCTCTATGACATCATCACGGAACTCGATGAAATCACAATGTATCTCTATGACATCATCACGGAACTCGATGACCTCACAATGTATCTCTATGACATCATCACAGAACTCGATGACATCACAATGTAACACTATGACATCATCACGGAACTCTTTGACCTCACAATGTATCTCTATGACCATCACGGAACTCGATGACATCATAATGTAACACTATGACATCATCACAGAACTCGATGACCTCACAATGTATCTCTATGACATCATCACAGAACTCGATGACCTCACAATGTTTCTCTATGACATCATCACAGAACTCGATGACATCATCACGGAACTCGATGACCTCACAATGTAACACTATGACATCACCACGGAACTCGGTGACCTCACAATGTATCTCTATGACATCATCACGGAACTCGATGACCTCACAATGTATCTCTATGACATCATCACAGAACTCGATGAAATCACAATGTATCTCTATGACATCATCACGGAACTCGATGACCTCACAATGTATCTCTATGACATCATCACAGAACTCGATGACACCACAATGTAACACTATGACATCATCACGGAACTCTTTGACCTCACAATGTATCTCTATGACCATCACGGAACTCGATGACATCATAATGTAACACTATGACATCATCACAGAACTCGATGACCTCACAATGTATCTCTATGACATCATCACGGAACTCGATGACCTCACAATGTTTCTCTATGACATCATCACGGAATTCGATGACATCATCACGGAACTCGATGACCTCACAATGTAACACTATGACATCACCACGCAACTCGGTGACCTCACAATGTATCTCTACGACATCATCACAGAACTCGATGACCTCACAATGTATCTCTATGACATCATCATGGAACTCGATGACCTCACAATGTATCTCTATGACATCACGGAACTCGATGACCTCACAATGTTTCTCTATGACATCATCACGGAACTCGATGACCTCACAATGTATCTCTATGACATTATCACGGAACTCGATGACATCGTCACGGAACTCGATGACCTCACAATTTAACACTATGACATCACCACGGAACTTGGTGACCTCACAATGTAACACTATGACATCACCACGGAACTCGGTGACCTCACAATGTATCTCTATGACATCATCACAGAACTCGATGACCTCACAATGTATCTCTATGACATCATCAAGGAACTCGATGACATCATCACGGAGCTTGATGACCTCACAATGTAACACTATGACATCATCACGGAACTCGATGACCTCACAATGTATCTCTATGACATCATCACGGAACTCGATGACCTCACAATGTATCTCTATGACATCATCACGGAACTCGATGACATCACGGAACTATATGACCTCACAATGTATCTCTATGACATCATCACGGAAATCGATGACCTCACAATGTATCTCTATGACATCATCACGGAACTCGATGACATCATCACGGAACTCGATGACCTCACAATGTAACACCATGACATCATCACGGAACTCGGTGACCTCACAATGTATCTCTATGACATCATCGCGGAACTCGATGACATCACAATGTTACACTATGACATCATCACGGAACTCGACCTCACAATGTATCTCTATGACATCATCACGGAACTCGATGACATCACAATGTATCTCTATGACATCATCACGGAACTCGATGACCTCACAATGTATCTCTAAGACATCATCACGGAACTCGATAACCTCACAATGTTTCTCTATGACATCATCACGGAACTCGATGACCTCACAATGTATCTCTATGACATCATCACGGAACTCGATGACATCATCACGGAACTCGATGACCTCACAATGTATCTGTATGACATCATCACGGAACTCGATGACATCACAATGTAACTATGACATCATCACTGAACTCGATGACATCACGGAACTTGATGACCTCACAATGTATCTCTATGACATCATCACGGAACTCGATGACATCATCACGGAACTCCATGACCTCACAATGTAACACTATGACATCATCACGGAGCTTGATGACCTCACAATGTTTCTCTATGACATCATCACGGAACTCGATGACATCAAAATGTAACTATGACATCATCACGGAACTCGATGACATCACGGAACTATATGACCTCACAATGTATCTCTATGACATCATCACAGAACTCGATGACCTCACAATGTATCTCTATGACATCATCACGGAACTCGATGACATCGTCATGGAACTCGGTGACCTCACAATGTACCTCTATGACATCATCACGGAACTCGATGACCTCACAATGTATCTATATGACATCATCACGGAACTCGATGACATCATCACGGAACTCGATGACCTCACAATGTAACACTATGACATCATCGCGGAACTCGATGACCTCACAATGTATCTCTATGACATCATCGCGGAACTCGATGACATCACAATGTAACACTATGACATCATCACGGAACTCGACCTCACAATGTATCTCTATGACATCATCACGGAACTCGATGACCTCACAATGTATCTCTATGACATCATCACGGAACTCGATGACATCATCACGGAACTCGATGACATCACAATGTTTCGCTATGGCATCATCACGGAACTCAATGACCTCACAATGTTTCTCTATGATATCATCACGGAAATCGATGACGTCACAATGTATTTCTATGACATCATCACGGAACTCGATGACATCACAATGTAACTATGACATCATCACGGTACTTGATGACATCACAATGTAACACTATGACATCATCACGGAACTCGATGACCTCACATTGTATCTCTATGACATCATCACGGAACTCGATGACCGCACAATGTATCTCTATGACATCATCACGGAACTCGATGACATCATCACGGAACTCGATGACCTCACAATGTATCTCTATGACATCATCATGGAACTCGATGACCTCACAATGTATCTCTATGACATCATCGCGGAACTCGATGACCTCACAATGTATCTCTATGACATCATCGCGGAACTCGATGACATCATCACGGAACTCGATGACCTCACAATGTAACACTATGACATCATCGCGGAACTCGATGACCTCACAATGTATCTCTATGACATCATCGCGGAACTCGATGACATCACAATGTAACACTATGACATCATCACGGAACTCGACCTCACAATGTATCTCTATGACATCATCACGGAACTCGATGACCTCACAATGTATCTCTATGACATCATCACGGAACTCGATGACATCATCACGGAACTCGATGACATCACAATGTTTCGCTATGACATCATCACGGAACTCAATGACCTCACAATGTTTCTCTATGATATCATCACGGAAATCGATGACCTAACAATGTATTTCTATGACATCATCACGGAACTCGATGACATCACAATGTAACTATGACATCATCACGGTACTTGATGACATCACAATGTAACACTATGACATCATCACGGAACTCGATGACCTCACATTGTATCTCTATGACATCATCACGGAACTCGATGACCGCACAATGTATCTCTATGACATCATCACGGAACTCGATGACATCATCACGGAACTCGATGACCTCACAATGTATCTCTATGACATCATCATGGAACTCAATGACCTCACAATGTATCTCTATGACATCACCACGGAACTCGATGACCTCACAATGTATCTCTATGACATCATCACAGAACTCGATGACCTCACAATGTTTCTCTATGACATCATCACGGACCTCGATGACCTCTCAATGTATCTCTATGACATCATCACGGAACTCGATGACATCACAATGTAACTATGACATCATCACAGAACTCGATGACCTCACAATGTATATCTATGACATCATCACGGAACTCGATGACTTCACAATGTATCTCTATGACATCATCACGGAACTCGATGACATCATCACGGAACTCGATGACCTCACAATGTTTCTCTATGACATCATCACGGAACTCGATGACGTCACAATGTATCTCTATGACATCATCACGGAACTCGATGACCTCACAATGTATCTCTATGACATCATCACGGAACTCGATGACATCACAATGTAACTATGACATCATCACGGAACTCGATGACCTCACAATGTATCTCTATGACATCATCACGGAACTCGATGACCTCACAATGTATCTCTATGACATCATCACGGAACTCGATGACATCGTCATGGAACTCAGTGACCTCACAATGTATCTCTATGACATCATCACGGAACTTGATGACCTCACAATGTATCTCTATGACATCATCACGGAATTCGATGACATCATCACGGAACTCGATGACCTCACAATGTAACACTATGACATCATCACGGAACTCGGTGACCTCACAATGTATCTCTATGACATCATCGCGGAACTCGATGACATCACAATGTAACACTATGACATCATCACGGAACTCGACCTCACAATGTATCTCTATGACATCATCACGGAACTCGATGACATCACAATGTATCTCTATGACATCATCACGGAACTCGATGACCTCACAATGTATCTCTATGACATCATCACGGAACTCGAAGACATCATCACGGAACTCGTTGACCTCACAATGTATCTCTATGACATCATCACGGAACTCGATGACCTCACAATGTATCTCTATGACATCATCACGGAACTCGTTGACATCATCACGGAACTCGTTGACCTCACAATGTATCTCTATGACATCATCACGGAACTCGATGACATCATCACGGAACTCGATGACCTCACAATGTTTCGCTATGACATCATCACGGAACTCGATGACATCACAATGTAACTATGACACCATCACGGAACTCGATGACCTCACAATGTAATTCTATGACATCATCACGGAACTTGATGACCTCACAATGTATCTTTATGACATCATCACGGAACTCGATGACATCATCACGGAACTCGATGACCTCACAATGTAACACTATGACATCATCACGGAACTCGGTGACCTCACAATGTATCTCTATGACATCATCACGGAACTCGATGACCTCACAATGCATCTCTATGACATCATCACGGAACTCGATGACCTCACATTGTATATCTATGACATCATCACGGAACTCGATGACCTCACAATGTATCTCTATGACATCATCACGGAACTCGATGACCTCACAATGTTTCTCTATGACATCATCACGGACCTCGATGACCTCTCAATGTATCTCTATGACATCATCACGGAACTCGATGACATCACAATGTAACTATGACATCATCACAGAACTCGATGACCTCACAATGTATATCTATGACATCATCACGGAACTCGATGACTTCACAATGTATCTCTATGACATCATCACGGAACTCGATGACATCATCACGGAACTCGATGACCTTACAATGTTTCTCTATGACATCATCACGGAATTCGATGACGTCACAATGTATCTCTATGACATCATCACGGAACTCGATGACCTCACAATGTATCTCTATGACATCATCACGGAACTCGATTACATCACAATGTAACTATGACATCATCACGGAACTCGATGACATCACGGAACTCGATGACCTCACAATGTATCTCTATGACATCATCACGGAACTCGGTAACCTCACAATGTATCTCTATGACATGATCACGGAACTCGATGACCGCACAATGTATCTCCATGACATCATCACGGAACTCGATGACATTACAATGTAACTATGACATCATCATGGAACTCGATGACATAACAATGTAACACTATGACATCATCTCGGAACTCGTTGACCTCACAATGTATCTCTATGACATCATCAAGGAACTCGATGACCTCACAATGTTTCTCTATGACATAATCACGGAACTCGATGACCTCACAATGTAACACTATGACATCATCAGGGAACTCGGTGACCTCACAATGTATCTCTATGACATCATCGCGGAACTCGATGACATCACAATGTAACACTATGACATCATCACGGAACTCGACCTCACAATGTATCTCTATGACATCATCACGGAACTCGATGACATCACAATGTATCTCTATGACATCATCACGGAACTCGATGACCTCACAATGTATCTCTAAGACATCATCACGGAACTCGATAACCTCACAATGTTTCTCTATGACATCATCACGGAACTCGATGACCTCACAATGTATCTCTATGACATCATCACGGAACTCGATGACATCATCACGGAACTCTATGACCTCACAATGTATCTGTATGACATCATCACGGAACTCGATGACATCACAATGTAACTATGACATCATCACGGAACTCGATGACATCACGGAACTTGATGCCCTCACAATGTATCCCTATGACATCATCACGGAACTCGATGACATCATCACGGAACTCCATGACCTCACAATGTAACACTATGACATCATCACGGAACTTGATGACCTCACAATGTTTCTCTATGACATCATCACGGAACTCGATGACATCACAATGTAACTATGACATCATCACGGAACTCGATGACATCACGGAACTATATGACCTCACAATGTATCTCTATGACATCATCACAGAACTCGATGACCTCACAATGTATCTCTATGACATCATCACGGAACTCGATGACATCGTCATGGAACTCGGTGACCTCACAATGTACCTCTATGACATCATCACGGAACTCGATGACCTCACAATGTATCTATATGACATCATCACGGAACTCGATGACATCATCACGGAACTCGATGACCTCACAATGTAACACTATGACATCATCGCGGAACTCGATGACCTCACAATGTATCTCTATGACATCATTGCGGAACTCGATGACATCACAATGTAACACTATGACATCATCACGGAACTCGACCTCACAATGTATCTCTATGACATCATCACGGAACTCGATGACCTCACAATGTATCTCTATGACATCATCACGGAACTCGATGACATCACAATGTAACTATGACACCATCACGGAACTCGATGACCTCACAATGTAATTCTATGACATCATCACGGAACTTGATGACCTCACAATGTATCTTTATGACATCATCACGGAACTCGATGACATCATCACGGAACTCGATGACCTCACAATGTAACACTATGACATCATCACGGAACTCGGTGACCTCACAATGTATCTCTATGACATCATCACGGAACTCGATGACCTCACAATGTATATCTATGACATCATCACGGAACTCAATGACTTCACAATGTATCTCTATGACATCATCACGGAACTCGATGACATCATCACGGAACTCGATGACCTCACAATGTTTCTCTATGACATCATCACGGAACTCGATGACGTCACAATGTATCTCTATGGCATCATCACGGAACTCAATGACCTCACAATGTTTCTCTATGATATCATCACGGAAATCGATGACCTCACAATGTATTTCTATGACATCATCACGGAACTCGATGACATCACAATGTAACTATGACATCATCACGGTACTCGATGACATCACAATGTAACACTATGACATTATCACGGAACTCGATGACCTCACAATGTATCTCTATGACATCATCACGGAACTCGATGACATCACAATGTATCTCTATGACATCATCACGGAACTCGATGACCTCACAATGTATCTCTAAGACATCATCACGGAACTCGATAACCTCACAATGTTTCTCTATGACATCATCACGGAACTCGATGACCTCACAATGTATCTCTATGACATCATCACGGAACTCGATGACATCATCACGGAACTCTATGACCTCACAATGTATCTGTATGACATCATCACGGAACTCGATGACATCACAATGTAACTATGACATCATCACGGAACTCGATGACATCACGGAACTTGATGCCCTCACAATGTATCCCTATGACATCATCACGGAACTCGATGACATCATCACGGAACTCCATGACCTCACAATGTAACACTATGACATCATCACGGAACTTGATGACCTCACAATGTTTCTCTATGACATCATCACGGAACTCGATGACATCACAATGTAACTATGACATCATCACGGAACTCGATGACATCACGGAACTATATGACCTCACAATGTATCTCTATGACATCATCACAGAACTCGATGACCTCACAATGTATCTCTATGACATCATCACGGAACTCGATGACATCGTCATGGAACTCGGTGACCTCACAATGTACCTCTATGACATCATCACGGAACTCGATGACCTCACAATGTATCTCTATGACATCATCACGGAACTCGATGACATCGTCATGGAACTCGGTGACCTCACAATGTACCTCTATGACATCATCACGGAACTCGATGACCTCACAATGTATCTATATGACATCATCACGGAACTCGATGACATCATCACGGAACTCGATGACCTAACAATGTAACACTATGACATCATCGCGGAACTCGATGACCTCACAATGTATCTCTATGACATCATTGCGGAACTCGATGACATCACAATGTAACACTATGACATCATCACGGAACTCGACCTCACAATGTATCTCTATGACATCATCACGGAACTCGATGACCTCACAATGTATCTCTATGACATCATCACGGAACTCGATGACATCACAATGTAACTATGACACCATCACGGAACACGATGACCTCACAATGTAATTCTATGACATCATCACGGAACTTGATGACCTCACAATGTATCTTTATGACATCATCACGGAACTCGATGACATCATCACGGAACTCGATGACCTCACAATGTAACACTATGACATCATCACGGAACTCGGTGACCTCACAATGTATCTCTATGACATCATCACGGAACTCGATGACCTCACAATGTATATCTATGACATCATCACGGAACTCAATGACTTCACAATGTATCTCTATGACATCATCACGGAACTCGATGACATCATCACGGAACTCGATGACCTCACAATGTTTCTCTATGACATCATCACGGAACTCGATGACGTCACAATGTATCTCTATGGCATCATCACGGAACTCAATGACCTCACAATGTTTCTCTATGATATCATCACGGAAATCGATGACCTCACAATGTATTTCTATGACATCATCACGGAACTCGATGACATCACAATGTAACTATGACATCATCACGGTACTCGATGACATCACAATGTAACACTATGACATTATCACGGAACTCGATGACCTCACAATGTATCTCTATGACATCATCACGGAACTCGATGACCGCACAATGTATCTCTATGACATCATCACGGAACTCGATGACATCATCACGGAACTCGATGACCTCACAATGTATCTCTATGACATCATCATGGAACTCGATGACCTCACAATGTATCTCTATGACATCACCACGGAACTCGATGACCTCACAATGTATCTCTATGACATCATCACGGAACTCGATGACCTCACAATGTTTCTCTATGACATCATCACGGACCTCGATGACCTCTCAATGTATCTCTATGACATCATCACGGAACTCGATGACATCACAATGTAACTATGACATCATCACAGAACTCGATGACATCACAATGTATATCTATGACATCATCACGGAACTCGATGACCTCACAATGTAACACTATGACATCATCACGGAACTCGATGACCTCACAATGTATCTCTATGACATCATCACGGAACTCGATGACCTCACAATGTTTCTCTATGACATCATCACGGAACTCAATGACCTCACGATGTATCTCTATGACATCATCACGGAACTCGATGACATCATCACGGAACTCGATGACCTCACAATGTAACACTATGACATCACCACGGAACTCGGTGACCTCACAATGTATCTCTATGACATCATCACGGAACTCGATGACCTCACAATGTATCTCTATGACATCATCGCGGAACTCGATGACATCATCACGGAGATCGATGACCTCACAATGTAACACTATGACATCATCACGGAACTAGATGACCTCACAATGTATCTCTATGACATCATCACGGAACTCGATGACATCACAATGTAACACTATGACATCATCACAGAACTTGATGACCTCACAAGGTATCTCTATGACATCATCACGGAACTCGATGACCTCACAATGTATCTCTATGACATCATCACGGAACTCGGTGACCTCACAATGTATCTCTATGACATCATCACGGAACTCGATGACCTCACAATGTATCTCTATGACATCATCACGGAACTCGATGAAATCACAATGTATCTCTATGACATCATCACGGAACTCGATGACCTCACAATGTATCTCTATGATATCATCACAGAACTCGATGACATCACAATGTAACACTATGACATCATCACGGAACTCTTTGACCTCACAATGTATCTCTATGACCATCACGGAACTCGATGACATCATAATGTAACACTATGACATCATCACAGAACTCGATGACCTCACAATGTATCTCTATGACGTCATCACAGAACTCGATGACCTCACAATGTTTCTCTATGACATCATCACGGAACTCGATGACATCATCACGGAACTCGATGACCTCACAATGTAACACTATGACATCATCACGGAACTCGGTGACCTCACAATGTATCTCTATGACATCATCACGGAACTCGATGACCTCACAATGTATCTCTATGACATCATCACGGAACTCGATGAAATCACAATGTATCTCTATGACATCATCACGGAACTCGATGACCTCACAATGTATCTCTATGACATCATCACAGAACTCGATGACATCACAATGTAACACTATGACATCATCACGGAACTCTTTGACCTCACAATGTATCTCTATGACCATCACGGAACTCGATGACATCATAATGTAACACTATGACATCATCACAGAACTCGATGACCTCACAATGTATCTCTATGACATCATCACGGAACTCGATGACCTCACAATGTTTCTCTATGACATCATCACGGACCTCGATGACCTCTCAATGTATCTCTATGACATCATCACGGAACTCGATGACATCACAATGTAACTATGACATCATCACAGAACTCGATGACCTCACAATGTATATCTATGACATCATCACGGAACTCGATGACTTCACAATGTATCTCTATGACATCATCACGGAACTCGATGACATCATCACGGAACTCGATGACCTCACAATGTTTCTCTATGACATCATCACGGAACTCGATGACGTCACAATGTATCTCTATGACATCATCACGGAACTCGATGACCTCACAATGTATCTCTATGTCATCATCACGGAACTCGATGACATCACAATGTAACTATGACATCATCACGGAACTCGGTGACCTCAAAATGTATCTCTATGACATCATTACGGAACTCGATGACCTCACAATGTATCTCTAAGACATCATCACGGAACTCGATAACCTCACAATGTTTCTCTATGACATCATCACGGAACTCGATGACCTCACAATGTATCTCTATGACATCATCACGGAACTCGATGGCATCACAATGTAACACTATGACATCATCACGGAACTTGATGACCTCACAATGTATCTCTATGACATCATCACGGAACTCGATGACCTCACAATGTATCTGTATGACATCATCACGGAACTCGATGACATCACAATGTAACTATGACATCATCACGGAACTCGATGACATCACGGAACTTGATGACCTCACAATGTATCTCTATGACATCATCACGGAACTCGATGACATCATCACGGAACTCGATGACATCACAATGTTTCGCTATGACATCATCACGGAACTCGATGACATCACAATGTAACTATGACACCATTACGGAACTCGATGACCTCACAATGTAATTCTATGACATCATCACGGAACTTGATGACCTCACAATGTATCTTTATGACATCATCACGGAACTCGATGACATCATCACGGAACTCGATGACCTCACAATGTAACACTATGACATCATCACGGAACTCGGTGACCTCACAATGTATCTCTATGACATCATCACAGAACTCGATGACCTCACAATGAATATCTATGACATCATCACAGAAGTCGATGACATCATCACGGAACTCGATGACCTCACAATGTATATCTATGACATCATCACGGAACTCAATGACTTCACAATGTATCTCTATGACATCATCACGGAACTCGATGACATCATCACGGAACTCGGTGACCTCACAATATATGTCTATGACATAACCACGGAGCTTGATGACCTCACAATGTATCTCTATGACATCATCACAGAACTCGATGACATCATCACGGAACTCGATGACATCATCACGGAACTCGATGACCTCACAATTTCACACTATGACATCATCACGGAACTCGATGACCTCACAATGTATCTCTATGACATCATCACGGAACTCGACGACATCGTCATGGAACTCGGTGACCTCACAATGTATCTCTATGACATCATTGCGGAACTCGATGACATCACAATGTAACACTATGACATCATCACAGAACTCAATGACCTCACAAGGTATCTCTATGACATCATCACGGAACTCGATGACCTCACAATGTATCTCTATGACATCATCACGGAACTCGATGACCTCACAATGTAACACTATAACATCATCACGGAACTCGATGATCTCACAATGTATCTCTATGACATCATCACGGAACTCGATGACATCACAATGTAACACTATGACATCATCACAGAACTCGATGACCTCACAAGGTATCTCTATGACATCATCACGGAACTCAATGACCTCACAATGTATCTCTATGACATCATCACGGAACTCGGTGACCTCACAATGTATCTCTATGACATCATCACGGAACTCGATGACATCACAATGTAACACTAT
This sequence comes from Leptodactylus fuscus, assembly GCF_031893055.1. Taxonomy (NCBI): domain Eukaryota; kingdom Metazoa; phylum Chordata; class Amphibia; order Anura; family Leptodactylidae; genus Leptodactylus; species Leptodactylus fuscus. The sequence continues at coordinate 206,838 of NW_027440186.1, read as the reverse complement.
GACATCATCACAGAACTCGATGACCTCACAAGGTATCTCTATGACATCATCACGGAACTCGATGACCTCACAATGTATCTCTATGACATCATCACGGAACTCGATGACCTCACAATGTATCTCTATGACATCATCATAGAACTCGATGACATCACAATGTAACACTATGACATCATCACGGAACTCGATGACCTCACAATGTATCTCTATGACATCATCACGGATCTCGATGACATCACAATGTAACACTATGACATCATCACAGAACTCGATGACCTCACAATGTAACTCTATGACATCATCACGGAACTCGATGACCTCACAATGTTTCTCTATGACATCATCACGGAACTCGATGACCTCACAATGTATCTCTATGACATTATCACGGAACTCGATGATCTCACAATGTATCTCTATGACATCATCACGGAACTCGATGACCTCACAATGTATCTCTATGACATCATAACGGAACTCGATGACCTCACAATGTATCTCTATGACAACATCACGGAACTGGAAGACATCACAATTTAACACGATGACATCATCACAGAACTCGATGACCTCACAATGTATCTCTATGACATCATCACGGAACTCGATGACCTCACAATGTATCTCTATGACATCATAACGGAACTCGATGACCTCACAATGTATCTCTATGACAACATCACGGAACTGGAAGACATCACAATTTAACACGATGACATCATCACAGAACTCGATGACCTCACAATGTATCTCTATGACATCATCTCGGAACTCGATGACATCATCACGGAACTCGATGATCTCACAATGTAACACTATGACATCATCACGGAACTCGGTGACCTCACAATGTATCTCTATGACATCATCACGGAACTCGATGACCTCACAATGTATCTCTATGACATCATCACGGAACTCGATGACCTCACAATGTAACACTATAACATCATCACGGAACTCGATGACCTCTCAATGTATCTCTATGACAGCATCACGGAACTGGATGACATCACAATGTAACACTATGACATCATCACAGAACTCGATGACCTCACAATGTATCTCTATGACATCATCACGGAACTCGATGACCTCACAATGTTTCTCTATGACATCATCACGGAACTCAATGACCTCACAATGTATCTCTATGACATCATCACGGAACTCAATGATATCATCACGGAACTCAATGACCTCATAATGTAACACTATGACATCATCACGGAAATCGGTGACCTCACAATGTATCTCTATGACATCATCACGGAACTCGATGACCTCACAATGTTTCTCTATGACATCATCACGGAACTCGATGACATCACAATGTAACTATGACATCATCACGGAACTCGATGACATCACGGAACTCGGTGACCTCACAATGTATCTCTATGACATCATCACGGAACTCGATGACCTCACAATGTTTCTCTATGACATCATCATGGAACTCGATGACATCATCACGGAACTCGATGACCTCACAATGTATCTCTATGACATCATTACGGAACTCGATGACCTCACAATGTTTCTCTATGACATCAACACGGAACTCGATGACCTCACAATGTATCTCTATGACATCATCGCGGAACTCGATGACATCGTCACGGAACTCGATGACCTCACAATGTAACACTATGACATCACCACGGAACTTGGTGACCTCACAATGTATCTCTATGACATCATCACAGAACTCGATGACCTCACAATGTATCTCTATGACATCATCGCGGAACTCGATGACATCATCACGGAGATCGATGACCTCACAATGTAACACTATGACATCATCACGGAACTAGATGACCTCACAATGTATCTCTATGACATCATCACAGAACTTGATGACCTCACAAGGTATCTCTATGACATCATCACGGAACTCGATGACCTCACAATGTATCTCTATGACATCATCACGGAACTCGGTGACCTCACAATGTATCTCTATGACATCATCACGGAACTCGATGACCTCACAATGTATCTCTATGACATCATCACGGAACTCGATGAAATCACAATGTATCTCTATGACATCATCACGGAACTCGATGACCTCACAATGTATCTCTATGACATCATCACAGAACTCGATGACATCACAATGTAACACTATGACATCATCACGGAACTCTTTGACCTCACAATGTATCTCTATGACATCATCACGGAACTCGATGACCTCACAATGTTTCTCTATGACATCATCACGGAACTCGATGACATCACAATGTAACTATGACATCATCACGTAACTCGATGACATCACGGAACTCGGTGACCTCACAATGTATCTCTATGACATCATCACGGAACTCGATGACCTCACAATGTTTCTCTATGACATCATTACGGAACTCGATGACCTCACAATGTTTCTCTATGACATCAACACGGAACTCGATGACCTCACAATGTATCTCTATGACATCATCACGGAACTCGATGACATCATCACGGAACTCGATGACCTCACAATGTATCTCTATGACATCATTACGGAACTCGATGACCTCACAATGTTTCTCTATGACATTAACACGGAACTCGATGACCTCACAATGTATCTCTATGACATCATCACGGAACTCGATGACATCGTCACGGAACTCGATGACCTCACAATGTAACACTATGACATCACCACGGAACTTGGTGACCTCACAATGTATCTCTATGACATCATCACAGAACTCGATGACCTCACAATGTATCTCTATGACATCATCACGGAACTCGATGACATCATCACGGAGCTCGATGACCTCACAATGTAACACTATGACATCATCACGGAACTCGATGACCTCACAATGTATCTCTATGACATCATCACAGAACTCGATGACCTCACAATGTATCTCTATGACATCATCACGGAACTCGATGAAATCACAATGTATCTCTATGACATCATCACGGAACTCGATGACCTCACAATGTATCTCTATGACATCATCACAGAACTCGATGACATCACAATGTAACACTATGACATCATCACGGAACTCTTTGACCTCACAATGTATCTCTATGACCATCACGGAACTCGATGACATCATAATGTAACACTATGACATCATCACAGAACTCGATGACCTCACAATGTATCTCTATGACATCATCACAGAACTTGATGACCTCACAATGTTTCTCTATGACATCATCACGGAACTCGATGACATCATCACGGAACTCGATGACCTCACAATGTAACACTATGACATCATCACGGAACTCGGTGACCTCACAATGTATCTCTATGACATCATCACGGAACTCGATGACCTCACAATGTATCTCTATGACATCATCACGGAACTCGATGAAATCACAATGTATCTCTATGACATCATCACGGAACTCGATGACCTCACAATGTATCTCTATGACATCATCACAGAACTCGATGACATCACAATGTAACACTATGACATCATCACGGAACTCTTTGACCTCACAATGTATCTCTATGACCATCACGGAACTCGATGACATCATAATGTAACACTATGACATCATCACAGAACTCGATGACCTCACAATGTATCTCTATGACATCATCACGGAACTCGATGACCTCACAATGTTTCTCTATGACATCATCACGGAACTCGATGACATCATCACGGAACTCGATGACCTCACAATGTAACACTATGACATCACCACGGAACTCGGTGACCTTACAATGTATCTCTATGACATCATCACAGAACTCGATGACCTCACAATGTATCTCTATGACATCATCACGGAACTCGATGACCTCACAATGTAACTCTATGACATCACGGAACTCGATGACCTCACAATGTTTCTCTATGACATCATCACGGAACTCAATGACCTCACAATGTATCTCTATGACATTATCACGGAACTCGATGACATCGTCACGGAACTCGATGACCTCACAATTTAACACTATGACATCACCACGGAACTCGGTGACCTCACAATGTAACACTATGACATCACCACGGAACTCGGTGACCTCACAATGTATCTCTATGACATCATCACAGAACTCGATGACCTCACAATGTATCTCTATGACATCATCACGGAACTCGATGACATCATCACGGAGCTTGATGACCTCACAATGTAACACTATGACATCATCACGGAACTCGATGACCTCACAATGTATCTCTATGACATCATCACGGAACTCGATGACCTCACAATGTATCTCTATGACATCATCACGGAACTCGATGACATCACGGAACTATATGACCTCACAATGTATCTCTATGACATCATCACGGAACTCGATGACCTCACAATGTATCTCTATGACATCATCACGGAACTCGACGACATCGTCATGGAACTCGGTGATCTCACAATGTACCTCTATGACATCATCACGGAACTCGATGACCTCACAATGTATCTATATGACATCATCACGGAACTCGATGACATCATCACGGAACTCGATGACCTCACAATGTAACACTATGACATCATCAGGGAACTCGGTGACCTCACAATGTATCTCTATGACATCATCGCGGAACTCGATGACATCACAATGTAACACTATGACATCATCACGGAACTCGACCTCACAATGTATCTCTATGACATCATCACGGAACTCGATGACATCACAATGTATCTCTATGACATCATCACGGAACTCGATGACCTCACAATGTATCTATAAGACATCATCTCGGAACTCGATAACCTCACAATGTTTCTCTATGACATCATCACGGAACTCGATGACCTCACAATGTATCTCTATGACATCATCACGGAACTCGATGACATCATCACGGAACTCGATGACCTCACAATGTAACTATGACATCATCACGGAACTCGATGACATCACAGAACTTGATGACCTCACAATGTATCCCTATGACATCATCACGGAACTCGATGACATCATCACGGAACTCGATGACATCATCACGGAACTCTATGACATCATCACGGAACTTGATGACCTCACAATGTTTCTCTATGACATCATCACGGAACTCGATGACATCACAATGTAACTATGACATCATCACGGAACTCGATGACATCACGGAACTATATGACCTCACAATGTATCTCTATGACATCATCACGGAACTCGATGACCTCACAATGTATCTCTATGACATCATCACGGAACTCGACGACATCGTCATGGAACTCGGTGATCTCACAATGTACCTCTATGACATCATCACGGAACTCGATGACCTCACAATGTATCTATATGACATCATCACGGAACTCGATGACATCATCACGGAACTCGATGACCTCACAATGTAACACTATGACATCATCAGGGAACTCGGTGACCTCACAATGTATCTCTATGACATCATCGCGGAACTCGATGACATCACAATGTAACACTATGACATCATCACGGAACTCGACCTCACAATGTATCTCTATGACATCATCACGGAACTCGATGACATCACAATGTATCTCTATGACATCATCACGGAACTCGATGACCTCACAATGTATCTCTAAGACATCATCACGGAACTCGATAACCTCACAATGTTTCTCTATGACATCATCACGGAACTCGATGACCTCACAATGTATCTCTATGACATCATCACGGAACTCGATGACATCATCACGGAACTCTATGACCTCACAATGTATCTGTATGACATCATCACGGAACTCGATGACATCACAATGTAACTATGACATCATCACGGAACTCGATGACATCACGGAACTTGATGCCCTCACAATGTATCCCTATGACATCATCACGGAACTCGATGATATCATCACGGAACTCCATGACCTCACAATGTAACACTATGACATCATCACGGAACTTGATGACCTCACAATGTTTCTCTATGACATCATCACGGAACTCGATGACATCACAATGTAACTATGACATCATCACAGAACTCGATGACATCACGGAACTATATGACCTCACAATGTATCTCTATGACATCATCACGGAACTCGATGACATTATCACGGAACTCGATGACCTCACAATGTATCTATATGACATCATCACGGAACTCGATGACATCATCACGGAACTCGATGACCTCACAATGTAACACTATGACATCATCGCGGAACTCGATGACCTCACAATGTATCTCTATGACATCATTGCGGAACTCGATGACATCACAATGTAACACTATGACATCATCACGGAACTCGACCTCACAATGTATCTCTATGACATCATCACGGAACTCGATGACCTCACAATGTATCTCTATGACATCATCACGGAACTCGATGACATCACAATGTAACTATGACACCATCACGGAACTCGATGACCTCACAATGTAATTCTATGACATCATCACGGAACTTGATGACCTCACAATGTATCTTTATGACATTATCACGGAACTCGATGACATCATCACGGAACTCGATGACCTCACAATGTAACACTATGACATCATCACGGAACTCGGTGACCTCACAATGTATCTCTATGACATCATCACGGAACTCGATGACCTCACAATGTATATCTATGACATCATCACGGAACTCAATGACTTCACAATGTATCTCTATGACATCATCACGGAACTCGATGACATCATCACGGAACTCGATGACCTCACAATGTTTCTCTATGACATCATCACGGAACTCGATGACGTCACAATGTATCTCTATGGCATCATCACGGAACTCAATGACCTCACAATGTTTCTCTATGATATCATCACGGAAATCGATGACCTCACAATGTATTTCTATGACATCATCACGGAACTCGATGACATCACAATGTAACTATGACATCATCACGGTACTCGATGACATCACAATGTAACACTATGACATTATCACGGAACTCGATGACCTCACAATGTATCTCTATGACATCATCACGGAACTCGATGACCGCACAATGTATCTCTATGACATCATCACGGAACTCGATGACATCATCACGGAACTCGATGACCTCACAATGTATCTCTATGACATCATCATGGAACTCGATGACCTCACAATGTATCTCTATGACATCATCACGGAACTCGATGACCTCACAATGTTTCTCTATGACATCATCACGGAACTCAATGACCTCACGATGTATCTCTATGACATCATCACGGAACTCGATGACATCATCACGGAACTCGATGACCTCACAATGTAACACTATGACATCACCACGGAACTCGGTGACCTCACAATGTATCTCTATGACATCATCACGGAACTCGATGACCTCACGATGTATCTCTATGACATCATCACGGAACTCGATGACATCATCACGGAGATCGATGACCTCACAATGTAACACTATGACATCATCACGGAACTAGATGACCTCACAATGTATCTCTATGACATCATCACGGAACTCGATGACATCACAATGTAACACTATGACATCATCACAGAACTTGATGACCTCACAAGGTATCTCTATGACATCATCACGGAACTCGATGACATCATGACGGAACTCGATGACCTCACAATGTAACACTATGACATCATCACGGAACTCGGTGACCTCACAATGTATCTCTATGACATCATCACGGAACTCGGTGACCTCACAATGTATCTCTATGACATCATCACGGAACTCGATGACCTCACAATGTATCTCTATGACATCATCACAGAACTCGATGACATCATGACGGAACTCGATGACCTCACAATGTAACACTATGACATCATCACGGAACTCGGTGACCTCACAATGTATCTCTATGACATCATCACGGAACTCGATGACCTCACAATGTATCTCTATGACATCATCACAGAACTCGATGACATCACAATGTAACACTATGACATCATCACGGAACTCTTTGACCTCACAATGTATCTCTATGACCATCACGGAACTCGATGACATCATAATGTAACACTATGACATCATCACAGAACTCGATGACCTCACAATGTATCTCTATGACATCATCACGGAACTCGATGACCTCACAATGTTTCTCTATGACATCATCACGGACCTCGATGACCTCTCAATGTATCTCTATGACATCATCACGGAACTCGATGACATCACAATGTAACTATGACATCATCACAGAACTCGATGACCTCACAATGTATATCTATGACATCATCACGGAACTCGATGACTTCACAATGTATCTCTATGACATCATCACGGAACTCGATGACATCATCACGGAACTCGATGACCTCACAATGTTTCTCTATGACATCATCACGGAACTCGATGACGTCACAATGTATCTCTATGACATCATCACGGAACTCGATGACCTCACAATGTATCTCTATGTCATCATCACGGAACTCGATGACATCACAATGTAACTATGACATCATCACGGAACTCGGTGACCTCAAAATGTATCTCTATGACATCATTATGGAACTCGATGACCTCACAATGTATCTCTAAGACATCATCACGGAACTCGATAACCTTACAATGTTTCTCTATGACATCATCACGGAACTCGATGACCTCACAATGTATCTCTATGACATCATCACGGAACTCGATGGCATCACAATGTAACACTATGACATCATCACGGAACTTGATGACCTCACAATGTATCTCTATGACATCATCACGGAACTCGATGACCTCACAATGTATCTGTATGACATCATCACGGAACTCGATGACATCACAATGTAACTATGACATCATCACGGAACTCGATGACATCACGGAACTTGATGACCTCACAATGTATCTCTATGACATCATCACGGAACTCGATGACATTATCACGGAACTCGATGACATCACAATGTTTCGCTATGACATCATCACGGAACTCGATGACATCACAATGTAACTATGACACCATTACGGAACTCGATGACCTCACAATGTAATTCTATGACATCATCACGGAACTTGATGACCTCACAATGTATCTTTATGACATCATCACGGAACTCGATGACATCATCACGGAACTCGATGACCTCACAATGTAACACTATGACATCATCACGGAACTCGGTGACCTCACAATGTATCTCTATGACATCATCACAGAACTCGATGACCTCACAATGTATATCTATGACATCATCACAGAAGTCGATGACATCATCACGGAACTCGATGACCTCACAATGTATATCTATGACATCATCACGGAACTCAATGACTTCACAATGTATCTCTATGACATCATCACGGAACTCGATGACATCATCACGGAACTCGGTGACCTCACAATATATGTCTATGACATAACCACGGAGCTTGATGACCTCACAATGTATCTCTATGACATCATCACAGAACTCGATGACATCATCACGGAACTCGATGACATCATCACGGAACTCGATGACCTCACAATTTCACACTATGACATCATCACGGAACTCGATGACCTCACAATGTATCTCTATGACATCATCACGGAACTCGACGACATCGTCATGGAACTCGGTGACCTCACAATGTATCTCTATGACATCATTGCGGAACTCGATGACATCACAATGTAACACTATGACATCATCACAGAACTCAATGACCTCACAAGGTATCTCTATGACATCATCACGGAACTCGATGACCTCACAATGTATCTCTATGACATCATCACGGAACTCGGTGACCTCACAATGTATCTCTATGACATCATCACAGAACTCGATGACCTCACAATGTATCTCTATGACATCATCACGGAACTCGATGATCTCACAATGTAACACTATGACATCATCACGGAACTCGGTGACCTCACAATGTATCTCTATGACATCATCACGGAACTCGATGACCTCACAATGTATCTCTATGACATCATCACGGAACTCGATGACCTCACAATGTAACACTATAACATCATCACGGAACTCGATGACCTCACAATGTATCTCTATGACATCATCACGGAACTCGATGACATCACAATGTAACACTATGACATCATCACAGAACTCGATGACCTCACAAGGTATCTCTATGACATCATCACGGAACTCAATGACCTCACAATGTATCTCTATGACATCATCACGGAACTCGGTGACCTCACAATGTATCTCTATGACATCATCACGGAACTCGATGACATCACAATGTAACACTATGACATCATCACAGAACTCGATGACCTCACAAGGTATCTCTATGACATCATCACGGAACTCGATGACCTCACAATGTATCTCTATGACATCATCACGGAACTCGATGACCTCACAATGTATCTCTATGACATCATCATAGAACTCGATGACATCACAATGTAACACTATGACATCATCACGGAACTCGATGACCTCACAATGTATCTCTATGACATCATCACGGATCTCGATGACATCACAATGTAACACTATGACATCATCACAGAACTCGATGACCTCACAATGTAACTCTATGACATCATCACGGAACTCAATGACCTCACAATGTTTCTCTATGACATCATCACGGAACTCGATGACCTCACAATGTATCTCTATGACATTATCACGGAACTCGATGATCTCACAATGTATCTCTATGACATCATCACGGAACTCGATGACCTCACAATGTATCTCTATGACATCATAACGGAACTCGATGACCTCACAATGTATCTCTATGACAACATCACGGAACTGGAAGACATCACAATTTAACACGATGACATCATCACAGAACTCGATGACCTCACAATGTATCTCTATGACATCATCACAGAACTCGATGACCTCACAATGTTTCTCTATGACATCATCACGGAACTCGATGACCTCACAATGTATCTCTATGACATCATCTCGGAACTCGATGACATCATCACGGAACTCGATGATCTCACAATGTAACACTATGACATCATCATGGAACTCGGTGACCTCACAATGTATCTCTATGACATCATCACGGAACTCGATGACCTCACAATGTATCTCTATGACATCATCACGGAACTCGATGACCTCACAATGTAACACTATAACATCATCACGGAACTCGATGACCTCACAATGTATCTCTATGACAGCATCACGGAACTGGATGACATCACAATGTAACACTATGACATCATCACAGAACTCGATGACCTCACAATGTATCTCTATGACATCATCACGGAACTCGATGACCTCACAATGTTTCTCTATGACATCATCACGGAACTCAATGACCTCACAATGTATCTCTATGACATCATCACGGAACTCAATGATATCATCACGGAACTCAATGACCTCATAATGTAACACTATGACATCATCACGGAAATCGGTGACCTCACAATGTATCTCTATGACATCATCACGGAACTCGATGACCTCACAATGTTTCTCTATGACATCATCACGGAACTCGATGACATCACAATGTAACTATGACATCATCACGGAACTCGATGACATCACGGAACTCGGTGACCTCACAATGTATCTCTATGACATCATCACGGAACTCGATGACCTCACAATGTTTCTCTATGACATCATCATGGAACTCGATGACATCATCACGGAACTCGATGACCTCACAATGTATCTCTATGACATCATTACGGAACTCGATGACCTCACAATGTTTCTCTATGACATCAAAACGGAACTCGATGACCTCACAATGTATCTCTATGACATCATCACAGAACTCGATGACCTCACAATGTATCTCTATGACATCATCGCGGAACTCGATGACATCATCACGGAGATCGATGACCTCACAATGTAACACTATGACATCATCACGGAACTAGATGACCTCACAATGTATCTCTATGACATCATCACAGAACTTGATGACCTCACAAGGTATCTCTATGACATCATCACGGAACTCGATGACCTCACAATGTATCTCTATGACATCATCACGGAACTCGGTGACCTCACAATGTATCTCTATGACATCATCACGGAACTCGATGACCTCACAATGTATCTCTATGACATCATCACGGAACTCGATGAAATCACAATGTATCTCTATGACATCATCACGGAACTCGATGACCTCACAATGTATCTCTATGACATCATCACAGAACTCGATGACATCACAATGTAACACTATGACATCATCACGGAACTCTTTGACCTCACAATGTATCTCTATGACCATCACGGAACTCGATGACATCATAATGTAACACTATGACATCATCACAGAACTCGATGACCTCACAATGTATCTCTATGACATCATCACAGAACTCGATGACCTCACAATGTTTCTCTATGACATCATCACAGAACTCGATGACATCATCACGGAACTCGATGACCTCACAATGTAACACTATGACATCACCACGGAACTCGGTGACCTCACAATGTATCTCTATGACATCATCACGGAACTCGATGACCTCACAATGTATCTCTATGACATCATCACAGAACTCGATGAAATCACAATGTATCTCTATGACATCATCACGGAACTCGATGACCTCACAATGTATCTCTATGACATCATCACAGAACTCGATGACACCACAATGTAACACTATGACATCATCACGGAACTCTTTGACCTCACAATGTATCTCTATGACCATCACGGAACTCGATGACATCATAATGTAACACTATGACATCATCACAGAACTCGATGACCTCACAATGTATCTCTATGACATCATCACGGAACTCGATGACCTCACAATGTTTCTCTATGACATCATCACGGAACTCGATGACATCATCACGGAACTCGATGACCTCACAATGTAACACTATGACATCACCACGCAACTCGGTGACCTCACAATGTATCTCTACGACATCATCACAGAACTCGATGACCTCACAATGTATCTCTATGACATCATCACGGAACTCGATGACCTCACAATGTATCTCTATGACATCACGGAACTCGATGACCTCACAATGTTTCTCTATGACATCATCACGGAACTCGATGACCTCACAATGTATCTCTATGACATTATCACGGAACTCGATGACATCGTCACGGAACTCGATGACCTCACAATTTAACACTATGACATCACCACGGAACTCGGTGACCTCACAATGTAACACTATGACATCACCACGGAACTCGGTGACCTCACAATGTATCTCTATGACATCATCACAGAACTCGATGACCTCACAATATATCTCTATGACATCATCAAGGAACTCGATGACATCATCACGGAGCTTGAAGACCTCACAATGTAACACTATGACATCATCACGGAACTCGATGACCTCACAATGTATCTCTATGACATCATCACGGAACTCGATGACCTCACAATGTATCTCTATGACATCATCACGGAACTCGATGACATCACGGAACTATATGACCTCACAATGTATCTCTATGACATCATCACGGAACTCGATGACCTCACAATGTATCTCTATGACATCATCACGGAACTCGACGACATCGTCATGGAACTCGGTGATCTCACAATGTACCTCTATGACATCATCAAGAAACTCGATGACCTCACAATGTATCTATATGACATCATCACGGAACTCGATGACATCATCACGGAACTCGATGACCTCACAATGTAACACTATGACATCATCACGGAACTCGGTGACCTCACAATGTATCTCTATGACATCATCGCGGAACTCGATGACATCACAATGTTACACTATGACATCATCACGGAACTCGACCTCACAATGTATCTCTATGACATCATCACGGAACTCGATGACATCACAATGTATCTCTATGACATCATCACGGAACTCGATGACCTCACAATGTATCTCTAAGACATCATCACGGAACTCGATAACCTCACAATGTTTCTCTATGACATCATCACGGAACTCGATGACCTCACAATGTATCTCTATGACATCATCACGGAACTCGATGACATCATCACGGAACTCGATGACCTCACAATGTATCTGTATGACATCATCACTGAACTCGATGACATCACGGAACTTGATGACCTCACAATGTATCTCTATGACATCATCACGGAACTCGATGACATCATCACGGAACTCCATGACCTCACAATGTAACACTATGACATCATCACGGAGCTTGATGACCTCACAATGTTTCTCTATGACATCATCACGGAACTCGATGACATCAAAATGTAACTATGACATCATCACGGAACTCGATGACATCACAGAACTCGATGACCTCACAATGTATCTCTATGACATCATCACGGAACTCGATGACATCGTCATGGAACTCGGTGACCTCACAATGTACCTCTATGACATCATCACGGAACTCGATGACCTCACAATGTATCTATATGACATCATCACGGAACTCGATGACATCATCACGGAACTCGATGACCTCACAATGTAACACTATGACATCATCGCGGAACTCGATGACCTCACAATGTATCTCTATGACATCATCGCGGAACTCGATGACATCACAATGTAACACTATGACATCATCACGGAACTCGACCTCACAATGTATCTCTATGACATCATCACGGAACTCGATGACCTCACAATGTATCTCTATGACATCATCACGGAACTCGATGACATCATCACGGAACTCGATGACATCACAATGTTTCGCTATGGCATCATCACGGAACTCAATGACCTCACAATGTTTCTCTATGATATCATCACGGAAATCGATGACCTCACAATGTATTTCTATGACATCATCACGGAACTCGATGACATCACAATGTAACTATGACATCATCACGGTACTCGATGACATCACAATGTAACACTATGACATCATCACGGAACTCGATGACCTCACATTGTATCTCTATGACATCATCACGGAACTCGATGACCGCACAATGTATCTCTATGACATCATCACGGAACTCGATGACATCATCACGGAACTCGATGACCTCACAATGTATCTCTATGACATCATCATGGAACTCGATGACCTCACAATGTATCTCTATGACATCACCACGGAACTCGATGACCTCACAATGTATCTCTATGACATCATCACAGAACTCGATGACCTCACAATGTTTCTCTATGACATCATCACGGACCTCGATGACCTCTCAATGTATCTCTATGACATCATCACGGAACTCGATGACATCACAATGTAACTATGACATCATCACAGAACTCGATGACCTCACAATGTATATCTATGACATCATCACGGAACTCGATGACTTCACAATGTATCTCTATGACATCATCACGGAACTCGATGACATCATCACGGAACTCGATGACCTCACAATGTTTCTCTATGACATCATCACGGAACTCGATGACGTCACAATGTATCTCTATGACATCATCACGGAACTCGATGACCTCACAATGTATCTCTATGACATCATCACGGAACTCGATGACATCACAATGTAACTATGACATCATCACGGAACTCGATGACCTCACAATGTATCTCTATGACATCATCACGGAACTCGATGACCTCACAATGTATCTCTATGACATCATCACGGAACTCGATGACATCGTCATGGAACTCAGTGACCTCACAATGTATCTCTATGACATCATCACGGAACTTGATGACCTCACAATGTATCTCTATGACATCATCACGGAATTCGATGACATCATTACGGAACTCGATGACCTCACAATGTAACACTATGACATCATCACGGAACTCGGTGACCTCACAATGTATCTCTATGACATCATCGCGGAACTCGATGACATCACAATGTAACACTATGACATCATCACGGAACTCGACCTCACAATGTATCTCTATGACATCATCACGGAACTCGATGACATCACAATGTATCTCTATGACATCATCACGGAACTCGATGACCTCACAATGTATCTCTATGACATCATCACGGAACTCGAAGACATCATCACGGAACTCGTTGACCTCACAATGTATCTCTATGACATCATCACGGAACTCGATGACCTCACAATGTAATTCTATGACATCATCACGGAACTTGATGACCTCACAATGTATCTTTATGACATCATCACGGAACTCGATGACATCATCACGGAACTCGATGACCTCACAATGTAACACTATGACATCATCACGGAACTCGGTGACCTCACAATGTATCTCTATGACATCATCACGGAACTCGATGACCTCACAATGCATCTCTATGACATCATCACGGAACTCGATGACCTCACATTGTATATCTATGACATCATCACGGAACTCGATGACCTCACAATGTATCTCTATGACATCATCACGGAACTCGATGACCTCACAATGTTTCTCTATGACATCATCACGGACCTCGATGACCTCTCAATGTATCTCTATGACATCATCACGGAACTCGATGACATCACAATGTAACTATGACATCATCACAGAACTCGATGACCTCACAATGTATATCTATGACATCATCACAGAACTCGATGACTTCACAATGTATCTCTATGACATCATCACGGAACTCGATGACATCATCACGGAACTCGATGACCTTACAATGTTTCTCTATGACATCATCACGGAATTCGATGACGTCACAATGTATCTCTATGACATCATCACGGAACTCGATGACCTCACAATGTATCTCTATGACATCATCACGGAACTCGATTACATCACAATGTAACTATGACATTATCACGGAACTCGATGACATCACGGAACTCGATGACCTCACAATGTATCTCTATGACATCATCACGGAACTCGGTAACCTCACAATGTATCTCTATGACATGATCACGGAACTCGATGACCGCACAATGTATCTCCATGACATCATCACGGAACTCGATGACATTACAATGTAACTATGACATCATCATGGAACTCGATGACATAACAATGTAACACTATGACATCATCTCGGAACTCGTTGACCTCACAATGTATCTCTATGACATCATCAAGGAACTCGATGACCTCACAATGTTTCTCTATGACATAATCACGGAACTCGATGACATCACAATGTAACTATGACATCATCACGGAGCTCGATGACATCACAATGTAACACTATGACATCATCACAGAACTCGGTGACCTCACAATGTATCTCTATGACATCATCAGGGAACTCGATGACCTCACAATGTATCTTTATGACATCATCACGGAACTCGACCTCACAATGTATCTCTGAGACATCATCACGGAACTCGATGACATCACGGAACTCGATGACCTCACAATGTATCTCTATGACATCATCACGGAACTCGGTGACCTCAAAATGTATCTCTATGACATCATCACGGAACTCGATGACATCACAATGTAACTATGACATCATCACGGAACTCGATGACCTCACAATGCATCTCTATGACATCATCACGGAACTCGATGACCTCACAATGTATCTCTATGACATCATCACGGAACTCTATGACCTCACAATGTAACACTATGACATCATCACGGAACTCGGTGACCTCACAATGTATCTCTATGACATCATCACGGAACTCTATGACCTCACAATGTAACACTATGACATCATCAAGGAACTCGATGACAACACAATGTAACACTATGACATCATCACGGAACTCGATGACCTCACAATGTATCTCTATGACATCATCACGGAACTCGATGACCGCACAATGTATCTCTATGACATCATCACGGAACTCAATGACATTACAATGTAACTATGACATCATCATGGAACTCGATGACATAACAATGTAACACTATGACATCATCACGGAACTCGATGACCTCACAATGTATCTCTATGACATCATCACGGAACTCGATGACATCACAATGTAATTATGACATCATCACGGAACTCGATGACATCATCACGGAACTCGATGACCTCACAATGTTTCTCTATGACATCATCTCGGAATTCGATGACCTCACAATGTATCTCTATGACATCATCACGGAACTCAATGACATCACAATGTAACTATGACATCATCACGGAACTCGATGACATCACAATGTAACACTATGACATCATCACGGAACTCGATGACCTCACAATGTATCTCTATGACATCATCACGGAACTCGATGACCGCACAATGTATCTCTATGACATCATCACGGAACTCGATGACATTACAATGTAACTATGACATCATCATGGAACTCGATGACATAACAATGTAACACTATGACATCACCACGGAACTCGGTGACCTCACAATGTATCTCTATGACATCATCACAGAAATCGATGACCTCACAATGTATCTCTATGACATCATCACGGAACTCGATGACATCATCACGGAGCTCGATGACCTCACAATGTAACACTATGACATCATCACGGAACTCGATGACCTCACAATGTATCTCTATGACATCATCACGGAACTCGATGACCTCACAATGTATCTCTATGACATCATCACGGAACTAGATGACCTCACAATGTATCTCTATGACATCATCACGGAACTCGATGACATCACAATGTAACACTATGACATCATCACAGAACTCGATGACCTCACAATGTATCTCTATGACATTATCACGGAACTCGATGACCTCACAATGTATCTCTATGACATCATCACGGAACTCGGTGACCTCACAATGTATCTCTATGACATCATCGCGGAACTCGATGACATCACAATGCAACACTATGACATCATCACGGAACTCGACCTCACAATGTATCTCTATGACATCATCACGGAACTCGATGACATCACAATGTATCTCTATGACATCATCACGGAACTCGATGACCTCACAATGTATCTCTAAGACATCATCACGGAACTCGATAACCTCACAATGTTTCTCTATGACATCATCACGGAACTCGATGACCTCACAATGTATCTCTAAGACATCATCACGGAACTCGATAACCTCACAATGTTTCTCTATGACATCATCACGGAACTCGATGACCTCACAATGTATCTCTATGACATCATCACGGAACTCGATGACATCATCACGGAACTCGATGACCTCACAATGTATCTGTATGACATCATCACGGAACTCGATGACATCACAATGTAACTATGACATCATCACGGAACTCGATGACATCACGGAACTTGATGACCTCACAATGTATCTCTATGACATCATCACGGAACTCGATGACATCATCACGGAACTCCATGACCTCACAATGTAACACTATGACATCATCACGGAACTTGATGACCTCACAATGTTTCTCTATGACATCATCACGGAACTCGATGACATCATCACGGAACTCGATGACCTCACAATGTTTCGCTATGACATCATCACGGAACTCGATGACATCACAATGTAACTATGACACCATCACGGAACTCGATGACCTCACAATGTAATTCTATGACATCATCACGGAACTTGATGACCTCACAATGTATCTTTATGACATCATCACGGAACTCGATGACATCATCACGGAACTCGATGACCTCACAATGTAACACTATGACATCATCACGGAACTCGGTGACCTCACAATGTATCTCTATGACATCATCACGGAACTCGATGACCTCACAATGTATCTCTATGACATCATCACGGAACTCGATGACCTCACAATGTTTCTCTATGACATCATCACGGACCTCGATGACCTCTCAATGTATCTCTATGACATCATCACGGAACTCGATGACATCACAATGTAACTATGACATCATCACAGAACTCGATGACCTCACAATGTATATCTATGACATCATCACGGAACTCGATGACTTCACAATGTATCTCTATGACATCATCACGGAACTCGATGACATCATCACGGAACTCGATGACCTTACAATGTTTCTCTATGACATCATCACGGAATTCGATGACGTCACAATGTATCTCTATGACATCATCACGGAACTCGATGACCTCACAATGTATCTCTATGACATCATCACGGAACTCGATGACATCACAATGTAACTATGACATCATCACGGAACTCGATGACATCACGGAACTCGATGACCTCACAATGTATCTCTATAACATCATCACGGAACTCGGTAACCTCACAATGTATCTCTATGACATCATCACAGAACTCGATGACCTCACAATGTATCTCTATGACATGATCACGGAACTCGATGACCGCACAATGTATCTCTATGACATCATCACGGAACTCGATGACATCGTCATGGAACTCGGTGACCTCACAATGTATCTCTATGACATCATCACGGAACTTGATGACCTCACAATGTATCTCTATGACATCATCACGGAACTCGATGACATCATCACGGAACTCCATGACCTCACAATGTAACACTATGACATCATCACGGAGCTTGATGACCTCACAATGTTTCTCTATGACATCATCACGGAACTCGATGACATCAAAATGTAACTATGACATCATCACGGAACTCGATGACATCACGGAACTATATGACCTCACAATGTATCTCTATGACATCATCACAGAACTCGATGACCTCACAATGTATCTCTATGACATCATCACGGAACTCGATGACATCGTCATGGAACTCGGTGACCTCACAATGTACCTCTATGACATCATCACGGAACTCGATGACCTCACAATGTATCTATATGACATCATCACGGAACTCGATGACATCATCACGGAACTCGATGACCTCACAATGTAACACTATGACATCATCGCGGAACTCGATGACCTCACAATGTATCTCTAAGACATCATCACGGAACTCGATAACCTCACAATGTTTCTCTATGACATCATCACGGAACTCGATGACCTCACAATGTATCTCTATGACATCATCACGGAACTCGATGACATCATCACGGAACTCGATGACCTCACAATGTATCTGTATGACATCATCACGGAACTCGATGACATCACAATGTAACTATGACATCATCACGGAACTCGATGACATCACGGAACTTGATGACCTCACAATGTATCTCTATGACATCATCACGGAACTCGATGACATCATCACGGAACTCCATGACCTCACAATGTAACACTATGACATCATCACGGAACTTGATGACCTCACAATGTTTCTCTATGACATCATCACGGAACTCGATGACATCATCACGGAACTCGATGACCTCACAATGTTTCGCTATGACATCATCACAGAACTCGATGACATCACAATGTAACTATGACACCATCACGGAACTCGATGACCTCACAATGTAATTCTATGACATCATCACGGAACTTGATGACCTCACAATGTATCTTTATGACATCATCACGGAACTCGATGACATCATCACGGAACTCGATGACCTCACAATGTAACACTATGACATCATCACGGAACTCGGTGACCTCACAATGTATCTCTATGACATCATCACGGAACTCGATGACCTCACAATGCATCTCTATGACATCATCACGGAACTCGATGACCTCACATTGTATATCTATGACATCATCACGGAACTCGATGACCTCACAATGTATCTCTATGACATCATCACGGAACTCGATGACCTCACAATGTTTCTCTATGACATCATCACGGACCTCGATGACCTCTCAATGTATCTCTATGACATCATCACGGAACTCGATGACATCACAATGTAACTATGACATCATCACAGAACTCGATGACCTCACAATGTATATCTATGACATCATCACGGAACTCGATGACTTCACAATGTATCTCTATGACATCATCACGGAACTCGATGACATCATCGCGGAACTCGATGACCTCACAATGTATCTCTATGACATCATCATGGAACTCGATGACCTCACAATGTATCTCTATGACATCACCACGGAACTCGATGACCTCACAATGTATCTCTATGACATCATCACAGAACTCGATGACCTCACAATGTTTCTCTATGACATCATCACGGACCTCGATGACCTCTCAATGTATCTCTATGACATCATCACGGAACTCGATGACATCACAATGTAACTATGACATCATCACAGAACTCGATGACCTCACAATGTATATCTATGACATCATCACGGAACTCGATGACTTCACAATGTATCTCTATGACATCATCACGGAACTCGATGACATCATCACGGAACTCGATGACCTCACAATGTTTCTCTATGACATCATCACGGAACTCGATGACGTCACAATGTATCTCTATGACATCATCACGGAACTCGATGACCTCACAATGTATCTCTATGACATCATCACGGAACTCGATGACATCACAATGTAACTATGACATCATCACGGAACTCGATGACCTCACAATGTATCTCTATGACATCATCACGGAACTCGTTGACCTCACAATGTATCTCTATGACATCATCACGGAACTCGATGACATCGTCATGGAACTCAGTGACCTCACAATGTATCTCTATGACATCATCACGGAACTTGATGACCTCACAATGTATCTCTATGACATCATCACGGAATTCGATGACATCATCACGGAACTCGATGACCTCACAATGTAACACTATGACATCATCACGGAACTCGGTGACCTCACAATGTATCTCTATGACATCATCGCGGAACTCGATGACATCACAATGTAACACTATGACATCATCACGGAACTCGACCTCACAATGTATCTCTATGACATCATCACGGAATTCGATGACATCACAATGTATCTCTATGACATCATCACGGAACTCGATGACCTCACAATGTATCTCTATGACATCATCACGGAACTCGATGACATCATCACGGAACTCGTTGACCTCACAATGTATCTCTATGACATCATCACGGAACTCGATGACCTCACAATGTATCTCTATGACATCATCACGGAACTCGTTGACATCATCACGGAACTCGTTGACCTCACAATGTATCTCTATGACATCATCACGGAACTCGATGACATCATCACGGAACTCGATGACCTCACAATGTTTCGCTATGACATCATCACGGAACTCGATGACATCACAATGTAACTATGACACCATCACGGAACTCGATGACCTCACAATGTAATTCTATGACATCATCACGGAACTTGATGACCTCACAATGTATCTTTATGACATCATCACGGAACTCGATGACATCATTACGGAACTCGATGACCTCACAATGTAACACTATGACATCATCACGGAACTCGATGACATCACAATGTAACTATGACATCATCACAGAACTCGATGACCTCACAATGTATATCTATGACATCATCACGGAACTCGATGACTTCACAATGTATCTCTATGACATCATCACGGAACTCGATGACATCATCACGGAACTCGATGACCTTACAATGTTTCTCTATGACATCATCACGGAATTCGATGACGTCACAATGTATCTCTATGGCATCATCACGGAACTCGATGACCTCACAATGTATCTCTATGACATCATCACGGAACTCGATTACATCACAATGTAACTATGACATCATCACGGAACTCGATGACATCACGGAACTCGATGACCTCACAATGTATCTCTATGACATCATCACGGAACTCGGTAACCTCACAATGTATCTCTATGACATGATCACGGAACTCGATGACCGCACAATGTATCTCCATGACATCATCACGGAACTCGATGACATTACAATGTAACTATGACATCATCATGGAACTCGATGACATAACAATGTAACACTATGACATCATCTCGGAACTCGTTGACCTCACAATGTATCTCTATGACATCATCAAGGAACTCGATGACCTCACAATGTTTCTCTATGACATAATAACGGAACTCGATGACATCACAATGTAACTATGACATCATCACGGAGCTCGATGACATCACAATGTAACACTATGACATCATCACAGAACTCGGTGACCTCACAATGTATCTCTATGACATCATCAGGGAACTCGATGACCTCACAATGTATCTTTATGACATCATCACGGAACTCGACCTCACAATGTATCTCTGAGACATCATCACGGAACTCGATGACATCACGGAACTCGATGACCTCACAATGTATCTCTATGACATCATCACGGAACTCGGTGACCTCAAAATGTATCTCTATGACATCATCACGGAACTCGATGACATCACAATGTAACTATGACATCATCACGGAACTCGATGACCTCACAATGCATCTCTATGACATCATCACGGAACTCGATGACCTCACAATGTATCTCTATGACATCATCACTGAACTCTATGACCTCACAATGTAACACTATGACATCATCACGGAACTCGGTGACCTCACAATGTATCTCTATGACATCATCACGGAACTCTATGACCTCACAATGTAACACTATGACATCATCAAGGAACTCGATGACAACACAATGTAACACTATGACATCATCACGGAACTCGATGACCTCACAATGTATCTCTATGACATCATCACGGAACTCGATGACCGCACAATGTATCTCTATGACATCATCACGGAACTCAATGACATTACAATGTAACTATGACATCATCATGGAACTCGATGACATAACAATGTAACACTATGACATCATCACGGAACTCGATGACCTCACAATGTATCTCTATGACATCATCGCGGAACTCGATGACATCACAATGCAACACTATGACATCATCACGGAACTCGACCTCACAATGTATCTCTATGACATCATCACGGAACTCGATGACATCACAATGTATCTCTATGACATCATCACGGAACTCGATGACCTCACAATGTATCTCTAAGACATCATCACGGAACTCGATAACCTCACAATGTTTCTCTATGACATCATCACGGAACTCGATGACCTCACAATGTATCTCTAAGACATCATCACGGAACTCGATAACCTCACAATGTTTCTCTATGACATCATCACGGAACTCGATGACCTCACAATGTATCTCTATGACATCATCACGGAACTCGATGACATCATCACGGAACTCGATGACCTCACAATGTATCTGTATGACATCATCACGGAACTCGATGACATCACAATGTAACTATGACATCATCACGGAACTCGATGACATCACGGAACTTGATGACCTCACAATGTATCTCTATGACATCATCACGGAACTCGATGACATCATCACGGAACTCCATGACCTCACAATGTAACACTATGACATCATCACGGAACTTGATGACCTCACAATGTTTCTCTATGACATCATCACGGAACTCGATGACATCATCACGGAACTCGATGACCTCACAATGTTTCGCTATGACATCATCACGGAACTCGATGACATCACAATGTAACTATGACACCATCACGGAACTCGATGACCTCACAATGTAATTCTATGACATCATCACGGAACTTGATGACCTCACAATGTATCTTTATGACATCATCACGGAACTCGATGACATCATCACGGAACTCGATGACCTCACAATGTAACACTATGACATCATCACGGAACTCGGTGACCTCACAATGTATCTCTATGACATCATCACGGAACTCGATGACCTCACAATGCATCTCTATGACATCATCACGGAACTCGATGACCTCACATTGTATATCTATGACATCATCACGGAACTCGATGACCTCACAATGTATCTCTATGACATCATCACGGAACTCGATGACCTCACAATGTTTCTCTATGACATCATCACGGACCTCGATGACCTCTCAATGTATCTCTATGACATCATCACGGAACTCGATGACATCACAATGTAACTATGACATCATCACAGAACTCGATGACCTCACAATGTATATCTATGACATCATCACGGAACTCGATGACTTCACAATGTATCTCTATGACATCATCACGGAACTCGATGACATCATCACGGAACTCGATGACCTTACAATGTTTCTCTATGACATCATCACGGAATTCGATGACGTCACAATGTATCTCTATGACATCATCACGGAACTCGATGACCTCACAATGTATCTCTATGACATCATCACGGAACTCGATGACATCACAATGTAACTATGACATCATCACGGAACTCGATGACATCACGGAACTCGATGACCTCACAATGTATCTCTATGACATCATCACGGAACTCGGTAACCTCACAATGTATCTCTATGACATCATCACGGAACTCGATGACCTCACAATGTATCTCTATGACATGATCACGGAACTCGATGACCGCACAATGTATCTCTATGACATCATCACGGAACTCGATGACATCGTCATGGAACTCGGTGACCTCACAATGTATCTCTATGACATCATCACGGAACTTGATGACCTCACAATGTATCTCTATGACATCATCACGGAACTCGATGACATCATCACGGAACTCCATGACCTCACAATGTAACACTATGACATCATCACGGAGCTTGATGACCTCACAATGTTTCTCTATGACATCATCACGGAACTCGATGACATCAAAATGTAACTATGACATCATCACGGAACTCGATGACATCACGGAACTATATGACCTCACAATGTATCTCTATGACATCATCACAGAACTCGATGACCTCACAATGTATCTCTATGACATCATCACGGAACTCGATGACATCGTCATGGAACTCGGTGACCTCACAATGTACCTCTATGACATCATCACGGAACTCGATGACCTCACAATGTATCTATATGACATCATCACGGAACTCGATGACATCATCACGGAACTCGATGACCTCACAATGTAACACTATGACATCATCGCGGAACTCGATGACCTCACAATGTATCTCTAAGACATCATCACTGAACTCGATAACCTCACAATGTTTCTCTATGACATCATCACGGAACTCGATGACCTCACAATGTATCTCTATGACATCATCACGGAACTCGATGACATCATCACGGAACTCGATGACCTCACAATGTATCTGTATGACATCATCACGGAACTCGATGACATCACAATGTAACTATGACATCATCACGGAACTCGATGACATCACGGAACTTGATGACCTCACAATGTATCTCTATGACATCATCACGGAACTCGATGACATCATCACGGAACTCCATGACCTCACAATGTAACACTATGACATCATCACGGAACTTGATAACCTCACAATGTTTCTCTATGACATCATCACGGAACTCGATGACATCATCACGGAACTCGATGACCTCACAATGTTTCGCTATGACATCATCACGGAACTCGATGACATCACAATGTAACTATGACACCATCACGGAACTCGATGACCTCACAATGTAATTCTATAACATCATCACGGAACTTGATGACCTCACAATGTATCTTTATGACATCATCACGGAACTCGATGACATCATCACGGAACTCGATGACCTCACAATGTAACACTATGACATCATCACGGAACTCGGTGACCTCACAATGTATCTCTATGACATCATCACGGAACTCGATGACCTCACAATGCATCTCTATGACATCATCACGGAACTCGATTACCTCACATTGTATATCTATGACATCATCACGGAACTCGATGACCTCACAATGTATCTCTATGACATCATCACGGAACTCGATGACCTCACAATGTTTCTCTATGACATCATCACGGACCTCGATGACCTCTCAATGTTTCTCTATGACATCATCACGGAACTCGATGACATCACAATGTAACTATGACATCATCACAGAACTCGATGACCTCACAATGTATATCTATGACATCATCACGGAACTCGATGACTTCACAATGTATCTCTATGACATCATCACGGAACTCGATGACATCATCACGGAACTCGATGACCTCACAATGTATCTCTATGACATCATCATGGAACTCGATGACCTCACAATGTATCTCTATGACATCACCACGGAACTCGATGACCTCACAATGTATCTCTATGACATCATCACAGAACTCGATGACCTCACAATGTTTCTCTATGACATCATCACGGACCTCGATGACCTCTCAATGTATCTCTATGACATCATCACGGAACTCGATGACATCACAATGTAACTATGACATCATCACAGAACTCGATGACCTCACAATGTATATCTATGACATCATCACGGAACTCGATGACTTCACAATGTATCTCTATGACATCATCACGGAACTCGATGACATCATCACGGAACTCGATGACCTCACAATGTTTCTCTATGACATCATCACGGAACTCGATGACGTCACAATGTATCTCTATGACATCATCACGGAACTCGATGACCTCACAATGTATCTCTATGACATCATCACGGAACTCGATGACATCACAATGTAACTATGACATCATCACGGAACTCGATGACCTCACAATGTATCTCTATGACATCATCACGGAACTCGATGACCTCACAATGTATCTCTATGACATCATCACGGAACTCGATTACATCACAATGTAACTATGACATCATCACGGAACTCGATGACATCACGGAACTCGATGACCTCACAATGTATCTCTATGACATCATCACGGAACTCGGTAACCTCACAATGTATCTCTATGACATCATCACGGAACTCGATGACCGCACAATGTATCTCCATGACATCATCACGGAACTCGATGACATTACAATGTAACTATGACATCATCATGGAACTCGATGACATAACAATGTAACACTATGACATCATCTCGGAACTCGTTGACCTCACAATGTATCTCTATGACATCATCAAGGAACTCGATGACCTCACAATGTTTCTCTATGACATAATCACGGAACTCGATGACATCACAATGTAACTATGACATCATCACGGAGCTCGATGACATCACAATGTAACACTATGACATCATCACAGAACTCGGTGACCTCACAATGTATCTCTATGACATCATCAGGGAACTCGATGACCTCACAATGTATCTTTATGACATCATCACGGAACTCGACCTCACAATGTATCTCTGAGACATCATCACGGAACTCGATGACATCACGGAACTCGATGACCACACAATGTATCTCTATGACATCATCACGGAACTCGGTGACCTCAAAATGTATCTCTATGACATCATCACGGAACTCGATGACATCACAATGTAACTATGACATCATCACGGAACTCGATGACCTCACAATGCATCTCTATGACATCATCACGGAACTCGATGACCTCACAATGTATCTCTATGACATCATCACGGAACTCTATGACCTCACAATGTAACACTATGACATCATCACGGAACTCGGTGACCTCACAATGTATCTCTATGACATCATCACGGAACTCTATGACCTCACAATGTAACACTATGACATCATCAAGGAACTCGATGACAACACAATGTAACACTATGACATCATCACGGAACTCGATGACCTCACAATGTATCTCTATGACATCATCACGGAACTCGATGACTGCACAATGTATCTCTATGACATCATCACGGAACTCAATGACATTACAATGTAACTATGACATCATCATGGAACTCGATGACATAACAATGTAACACTATGACATCATCACGGAACTCGATGACCTCATAATGTATCTCTATGACATCATCACGGAACTCGATGACATCACAATGTAATTATGACATCATCACGGAACTCGATGACATCATCACGGAACTCGATGACCTCACAATGTTTCTCTATGACATCATCTCGGAATTCGATGACCTCACAATGTATCTCTATGACATCATCACGGAACTCAATGACATCACAATGTAACTATGACATCATCACGGAACTCGATGACATCACAATGTAACACTATGACATCATCACGGAACTCGATGACCTCACAATGTATCTCTATAACATCATCACGGAACTCGATGACCGCACAATGTATCTCTATGACATCATCACGGAACTCGATGACATTACAATGTAACTATGACATCATCATGGAACTCGATGACATAACAATGTAACACTATGACATCACCACGAAACTCGGTGACCTCACAATGTATCTCTATGACATCATCACAGAAATCGATGACCTCACAATGTATCTCTATGACATCATCACGGAACTCGATGACATCATCACGGAGCTCGATGACCTCACAATGTAACACTATGACATCATCACGGAACTCGATGACCTCACAATGTATCTCTATGACATCATCACGGAACTCGATGACCTCACAATGTATCTCTATGACATCATCACGGAACTAGATGACCTCACAATGTATCTCTATGACATCATCACGGAACTCGATGACATCACAATGTAACACTATGACATCATCACAGAACTCGATGACCTCACAATGTATCTCTATGACATTATCACGGAACTCGATGACCTCACAATGTATCTCTATGACATCATCACGGAACTCGGTGACCTCACAATGTATCTCTATGACATCATCGCGGAACTCGATGATATCACAATGCAACACTATGACATCATCACGGAACTCGACCTCACAATGTATCTCTATGACATCATCACGGAACTCGATGACATCACAATGTATCTCTATGACATCATCACGGAACTCGATGACCTCACAATGTATCTCTAAGACATCATCACGGAACTCGATAACTTCACAATGTTTCTCTATGACATCATCACGGAACTCTATGACCTCACAATGTATCTCTAAGACATCATCACGGAACTCGATAACCTCACAATGTTTCTCTATGACATCATCACGGAACTCGATGACCTCACAATGTATCTCTATGACATCATCACGGAACTCGATGACATCATCACGGAACTCGATGACCTCACAATGTATCTGTATGACATCATCACGGAACTCGATGACATCACAATGTAACTATGACATCATCACGGAACTCGATGACATCACGGAACTTGATGACCTCACAATGTATCTCTATGACATCATCACGGAACTCGATGACATCATCACGGAACTCCATGACCTCACAATGTAACACTATGACATCATCACGGAACTTGATGACCTCACAATGTTTCTCTATGACATCATCACGGAACTCGATGACATCATCACGGAACTCGATGACCTCACAATGTTTCGCTATGACATCATCACGGAACTCGATGACATCACAATGTAACTATGACACCATCACGGAACTCGATGACCTCACAATGTAATTCTATGACATCATCACGGAACTTGATGACCTCACAATGTATCTTTATGACATCATCACGGAACTCGATGACATCATCACGGAACTCGATGACCTCACAATGTAACACTATGACATCATCACGGAACTCGGTGACCTCACAATGTATCTCTATGACATCATCACGGAACTCGATGACCTCACAATGCATCTCTATGACATCATCACGGAACTCGATGACCTCACATTGTATATCTATGACATCATCACGGAACTCGATGACCTCACAATGTATCTCTATGACATCATCACGGAACTCGATGACCTCACAATGTTTCTCTATGACATCATCACGGACCTCGATGACCTCTCAATGTATCTCTATGACATCATCACGGAACTCGATGACATCACAATGTAACTATGACATCATCACAGAACTCGATGACCTCACAATGTATATCTATGACATCATCACGGAACTCGATGACTTCACAATGTATCTCTATGACATCATCACGGAACTCGATGACATCATCACGGAACTCAATGACCTTACAATGTTTCTCTATGACATCATCACGGAATTCGATGACGTCACAATGTATCTCTATGACATCATCACGGAACTCGATGACCTCACAATGTATCTCTATGACATCATCACGGAACTCGATGACATCACAATGTAACTATGACATCATCACGGAACTCGATGACATCACGGAACTCGATGACCTCACAATGTATCTCTATGACATCATCACGGAACTCGGTAACCTCACAATGTATCTCTATGACATCATCACGGAACTCGATGACCTCACAATGTATCTCTATGACATGATCACGGAACTCGATGACCGCACAATGTATCTCTATGACATCATCACGGAACTCGATGACATCGTCATGGAACTCGGTGACCTCACAATGTATCTCTATGACATCATCACGGAACTTGATGACCTCACAATGTATCTCTATGACATCATCACGGAACTCGATGACATCATCACGGAACTCCATGACCTCACAATGTAACACTATGACATCATCACGGAACTTGATGACCTCACAATGTTTCTCTATGACATCATCACGGAACTCGATGACATCACAATGTAACTATGACATCATCACGGAACTCGATGACATCACGGAACTCGATGACCTCACAATGTATCTCTATGACATCATCACGGAACTAGATGACCTCACAATGTATCTCTATGACATCATCATGGAACTCGATGACATAACAATGTAACACTATGACATCATCACGGAACTCGATGACCTCACAATGTATCTCTATGACATCATCACAGAACTCGATGACCTCACAATGTATCTCTATGACATCATCACGGAACTCGATGACATCATCACGGAGCTCGATGACCTCACAATGTAACACTATGACATCATCACGGAACTCGATGACCTCACAATGTATCTCTATGACATCATCACGGAACTCGATGACCTCACAATGTATCTCTATGACATCATCACGGAACTCGATGACCTCACAATGTTTCTCTATGACATCATCATGGAACTCGATGACCTCACAATGTATCTCTATGACATCATCACAGAACTCGATGACCTCACAATGTATCTCTATGACATCATCACGGAACTCGATGACATCATCACGGAGATCGATGACCTCACAATGTAACACTATGACATCATCACGGAACTAGATGACCTCACAATGTATCTCTATGACATCATCACGGAACTCGATGACATCACAATGTAACACTATGACATCATCACAGAACTCGATGACCTCACAATGTATCTCTATGACATTATCACGGAACTCGATGACCTCACAATGTATCTCTATGACATCATCACGGAACTCGATGACCTCACAATGTATCTCTATGACATAATCACGGAACTCGATGACATCACAATGTAACTATGACATCATCACGGAACTCAATGACATCACAATGTAACACTATGACATCATCAGGGAACTCGATGACCTCACAATGTATCTCTATGACATCATCACGGAACTCGATGACCTCACAATGTATCTCTATGACATCATCACGGAACTCGATGACATCGTCATGGAAGTCGGTGACCTCACAATGTATCTCTATGACATCATCACGGAACTCGATGACCTCACAATGTATCTCTATGACATCATCACGGATCTCGATGACATCATCACGGAACTCGATGACCTCACAATGTAACACTATGACATCATCACGGAACTCAATGACCTCACAATGTATCTCTATGACATCATCACGGAACTCGATGACATCACAATGTAACTATGACATCATCACGGAACTCGATGACATCACAATGTAACACTATGACATCATCACGGAACTCGACCTCACAATGTATCTCTATGACATCATCACGGAACTCGATGACCTCACAATGTATGTCTATGACATCATCACGGAACTCGATGACCTCACAATGTATCTCTATGACATTATCACGGAACTCGATGACATCACAATGTAACACTATGACATCATCACGGAACTCGATGACCTCACAATGTATCTCTAAGACATCATCACGGAACTCGATAACCTCACAATGTTTCTCTATGACATCATCACGGAACTCGATGACCTTACAATGTATCTCTATGACATCATCACAGAACTCGATGGCATCACAATGTAACACTATGACATCATCACGGAACTTGATGATCTCACAATGTATCTTTATGACATCATCACGGAACTCGATGACCTCACAATGTATCTGTATGACATCATCACGGAACTCGATGACATCATCACGGAACTCCATGACCTCACAATGTAACACTATGACATCATCACGGAACTTGATGACCTCACAATGTTTCTCTATGACATCATCACGGAACTCGATGACATCACAATGTAACTATGACATCATCACGGAACTCGATGACATCACGGAACTCGATGACCTCACAATGTATCTCTATGACATCATCACGGAACTCGATGACCTCACAATGTATCTCTATGACATCATCACGGAACTCGATGACATCGTCATGGAACTCGGTGACCTCACAATGTATCTCTATGACATCATCACGGAACTCGATGACCTCACAATGTATCTCTATGACATCATCACGGAACTCGATGACATCATCACGGAACTCAATGACCTCACAATGTAACACTATGACATCATCACGGAACTCGGTGACCTCACAATGTATCTCTATGACATCATCACGGATCTCGATGACATCACAATGTAACTATGACATCATCACGGAACTCGATGACATCACAATGTAACACAATGACATCATCACGGAACTCGACCTCACAATGTATCTCTATGACATCATCACGGAACTCGATGACATCACAATGTAACACAATGACATCATCACGGAACTCGACCTCACAATGTATCTCTATGACATCATCACGGAACTCGACCTCACAATGTATCTCTATGACATCATCACCGGACTCGATGACATCACAATGTAACACTATGACATCATCACGGAACTCGATAACCTCACAATGTATCTCTATGACATCATCACGGAACTCGTTGACCTCACAATGTATCTCTATGACATCATCACGGAACTCGATGACCTCACAATGTATCTCTATGACATCATCACGGAACTCGATGACATCATCACGGAACTCGATGACCTCACAATGTATCTCTATGACATCATCACGGAACTCGATGACCTCACAATGTAACACTATGACATCACCACGGAACTCGGTGACCTCACAATGTATCTCTATGACATCATCACGGAACTCGATGACCTCACAATGTATCTCTATGACATCATCACGGAACTCGATGACATCATCACGGAGATTGATGACCTCACAATGTAACACTATGACATCATCACGGAACTTGATGACCTCACAATGTATCTCTATGACATCATCACGGAACTCGATGACATCACAATGTAACACTATGACATCATCACAGAACTCGATGACCTCACAATGTATCTCTATGACATTATCGTGGAACTCGATGACCTCACAATGTATCTCTATGACATCATCACGGAACTCGATGACCTCACAATGTATCTCTATGACATAATCACGGAACTCGATGACATCACAATGTAACTATGACATCATCACAGAACTCAATGACATCAATATGTAACACTATGACATCATCAGGGAACTCGATGACCTCACAATGTATCTCTATGACATCATCACGGAACTCTATGACCTCACAATGTATCTCTATGACATCATCACGGAACTCGATGACATCGTCATGGAACTCGGTGACCTCACAATGTATCTCTATGACATCATCACGGAACTCGATGACCTCACAATGTATCTATATGACATCATCATGGATCTCGATGACATCATCACGGAATTCGATGACCTCACAATGTAACACTATGACATCATCACGGAACTCAATGACCTCACAATGTATCTCTATGACATCATCACGGAACTCGATGACATCACAATGTAACTATGACATCATCACGGAACTCGATGACCTCACAATGTATCTCTAAGACATCATCACGGAACTCGATAACCTCACAATGTTTCTCTATGACATCATCACGGAACTCGATGACCTCACAATGTATCTCTATGACATCATCACGGAACTCGATGGCATCACAATGTAACACTATGACATCATCACGGAACTTGATGACCTCACAATGTATCTCTATGACATCATCACGGAACTCGATGACCTCACAATTTATCTGTATGACATCATCAAGGAACTCGATGACATAATCACGGAACTCCATGACCTCACAATGTAACACTATGACATCATCACGGAACTTGATGAGCTCACAATGTTTCTCTATGACATCATCACGGAACTCGATGACATCACAATGTAACTATGACATTATCACGGAACTCGATGACATCACGGAACTCGATGACCTCACAATGTATCTCTATGACATCATCACGGAACTCGATGACCTCACAATGTATCTCTATGACATCATCATGGAACTCGATGACATAACAATGTAACACTATGACATCACCACGAAACTCGGTGACCTCACATTGTATCTCTATGACATCAGCACAGAACTCGATGACCTCACAATGTATCTCTATGACATCATCACGGAACTCGATGACATCATCACGGAGCTCGATGACCTCACAATGTAACACTATGACATCATCACGGAACTCGATGACCTCACAATGTATCTCTATGACATCATCACGGAACTCGATGACCTCACAATGTATCTCTATGACATCATCACGGAACTCGATGACCTCACAATGTTTCTCTATGACATCATCACGGAACTCGATGACCTCACAATGTATTTCTATGACATCATCACGGAACTCGATGACCTCACAATGTAACACTATGACATCACCACGGAACTCGGTGACCTCACAATGTATCTCTATGACATCATCACGGAACTCGATGACATCATCACGGAGATCGATGACCTCACAATGTAACACTATGACATCATCACGGAACTAGATGACCTCACAATGTATCTCTATGACATCATCACGGAACTCGATGACATCATCACGGAGATCGATGACCTCACAATGTAACACTATGACATCATCACGGAACTAGATGACCTCACAATGTATCTCTATGACATCATCACAGAACTCGATGACATCATCACGGAGATCGATGACCTCACAATGTAACACTATGACATCATCACGGAACTAGATGACCTCACAATGTATCTCTATGACATCATCACGGAACTCGATGACCTCACAATGTATCTCTATGACATCATCATGGATCTCGATGACATCATCACGGAACTCGATGACCTCACAATGTAACACTATGACATCATCACGGAACTCAATGACCTCACAATGTATCTCTATGACATCATCACGGAACTCGATGACATCACAATGTAACTATGACATCATCACGGAACTCGATGACATCACAATGTAACACTATGACATCATCACGGAACTCGACCTCACAATGTATCTCTATGACATCATCACGGAACTCGATGACCTCACAATGTATGTCTATGACATCATCACGGAACTCGATGACCTCACAATGTATCTCTATGACATCATCACGGAACTCGATGACATCACAATGTAACACTATGACATCATCACGGAACTCGATGACCTCACAATGTATCTCTAAGACATCATCACGGAACTCGATAACCTCACAATGTATCTCTATGACATCATCACGGAACTCGATGACATTATCACGGAACTCGATGACCTCACAATGTATCTCTATGACATCATCATGGAACTCGATGGCATCACAATGTAACACTATGACATCATCACGGAACTTGATGACCTCACAATGTATCTCTATGACATCATCACGGAACTCGATGACCTCACAATGTATCTGTATGACATCATCACGGAACTCGATGACATCATCACGGAACTCCATGACCTCACAATGTAACACTATGACATCATCACGGAACTTGATGACCTCACAATGTTTCTCTATGACATCATCACGGAACTCGATGACATCACAATGTAACTATGACATCATCACGGAACTCGATGACCTCACAATGTATCTCTATGACATCATCATGGAACTCGATGACATAACAATGTAACACTATGACATCACCACGAAACTCGGTGACCTCACAATGTATCTCTATGACATCAGCACAGAACTCGATGACCTCACAATGTATCTCTATGACATCATCACGGAACTCGATGACATCATCACGGAGCTCGATGACCTCACAATGTAACACTATGACATCATCACGGAACTCGATGACCTCACAATGTATCTCTATGACATCATCACGGAACTCGATGACCTCACAATGTATCTCTATGACATCATCACGGAACTCGATGACCTCACAATGTTTCTCTATGACATCATCACGGAACTCGATGACCTCACAATGTATTTCTATGACATCATCACGGAACTCGATGACCTCACAATGTAACACTATGACATCACCACAGAACTCGGTGACCTCACAATGTATCTCTATGACATCATCACGGAACTCGATGACCTCACAATGTATCTCTATGACATTATCACGGAACTCGATGACATCATCACGGAGATCGATGACCTCACAATGTAACACTATGACATCATCACGGAACTAGATGACCTCACAATGTATCTCTATGACATCATCACGGAACTCGATGACATCACAATTTAACACTATGACATCATCACAGAACTCGATGACCTCACAATGTATCTCTATGACATTATCACGGAACTCGATGACCTCACAATGTATCTCTATGACATCATCACGGAACTCGATGACCTCACAATGTATCTCTATGACATAATCACGGAACTCGATGACATCACAATGTAACTATGACATCATCACGGAACTCAATGACATCACAATGTAACACTATGACATCATCACGGAACTCGATGACATCGTCATGGAACTCGGTGACCTCACAATGTATCTCTATGACATCATCACGGAACTCGATGACCTCACAATGTATCTCTATGACATCATCACGGAACTCGATGACCTCACAATGTATCTCTATGACATCATCACGGAACTCGATGACATCGTCATGGAACTCGGTGACCTCACAATGTATCTCTATGACATCATCACGGAACTCAATGACCTCACAATGTATCTCTATGACATCATCACGGATCTCGATGACATCATCACGGAACTCAATGACCTCACAATGTAACACTATGACATCATAACGGAACTCAATGACCTCACAATGTATCTCTATGACATCATCACGGAACTCGATGACATCACAATGTAACTATGACATCATCACGGAACTCGATGACATCACAATGTAACACTATGACATCATCACGGAACTCGACCTCACAATGTATCTCTATGACATCATCACGGAACTCGATGACCTCACAATGTATGTCTATGACATCATCACGGAACTCGATGACCTCACAATGTTTCTCTATGACATCATCACGGAACTCGATGACCTTACAATGTATCTCTATGACATCATCACGGAACTCGATGGCATCACAATGTAACACTATGACATCATCACGGAACTTGATGACCTCACAATGTATCTCTATGACATCATCACGGAACTCGATGACCTCACAATGTATCTGTATGACATCATCACGGAACTCGATGACATCATCACGGAACTCCATGACCTCACAATGTAACACTATGACATCATCACGGAACTTGATGACCTCACAATGTTTCTCTATGACATCATCACGGAACTCGATGACATCACAATGTAACTATGACATCATCACGGAACTCGATGACATCACGGAACTCGATGACCTCACAATGTATCTCTATGACATCATCACGGAACTCGATGACATCATCACGGAGCTCGATGACCTCACAATGTAACACTATGACATCATCACGGAACTCGATGACCTCACAATGTATCTCTATGACATCATCACGGAACTCGATGACCTCACAATGTATCTCTATGACATCATCACGGAACTCGATGACCTCACAATGTTTCTCTATGACATAATCACGGAACTCGATGACCTCACAATGTATTTCTATGACATCATCACGGAACTCGATGACCTCACAATGTAACACTATGACATCACCACAGAACTCGGTGACCTCACAATGTATCTCTATGACATCATCACGGAACTCGATGACCTCACAATGTATCTCTACGACATCATCACGGAACTCGATGACATCATCACGGAGATCGATGACCTCACAATGTAACACTATGACATCATCACGGAACTAGATGACCTCACAATGTATCTCTATGACATCATCACGGAACTCGATGACATCACAATTTAACACTATGACATCATCACAGAACTCGATGACCTCACAATGTATCTCTATGACATTATCACGGAACTCGATGACCTCACAATGTATCTCTATGACATCATCACGGAACTCGATGACCTCACAATGTATCTCTATGACATAATCACGGAACTCGATGACATCACAATGTAACTATGACATCATCACGGAACTCAATGACATCACAATGTAACACTATGACATCATCACGGAACTCGATGACATCGTCATGGAACTCGGTGACCTCACAATGTATCTCTATGACATCATCACGGAACTCGATGACCTCACAATGTATCTCTATGACATCATCACGGAACTCGATGACCTCACAATGTATCTCTATGACATCATCACGGAACTCGATGACATCGTCATGGAACTCGGTGACCTCACAATGTATCTCTATGACATCATCACGGAACTCGATGACCTCACAATGTATCTCTATGACATCATCACGGATCTCGATGACATCATCACGGAACTCAATGACCTCACAATGTAACACTATGACATCATAACGGAACTCAATGACCTCACAATGTATCTCTATGACATCATCACGGAACTCGATGACATCACAATGTAACTATGACATCATCACGGAACTCGATGACATCACAATGTAACACTATGACATCATCACGGAACTCGACCTCACAATGTATCTCTATGACATCATCACGGAACTCGATGACCTCACAATGTATGTCTATGACATCATCACGGAACTCGATGACCTCACAATGTTTCTCTATGACATCATCACGGAACTCGATGACCTTACAATGTATCTCTATGACATCATCACGGAACTCGATGGCATCACAATGTAACACTATGACATCATCACGGAACTTGATGACCTCACAATGTATCTCTATGACATCATCACGGAACTTGATGACCTCACAATGTATCTGTATGACATCATCACGGAACTCGATGACATCATCACGGAACTCCATGACCTCACAATGTAACACTATGACATCATCACGGAACTTGATGACCTCACAATGTTTCTCTATGACATCATCACGGAACTCGATGACATCACAATGTAACTATGACATCATCACGGAACTCGATGACATCACGGAACTCGATGACCTCACAATGTATCTCTATGACATCATCACGGAACTCGATGACCTCACAATGTATCTCTATGACATCATCACGGAACTCGATGACATCATCACGGAACTCAATGACCTCACAATGTAACACTATGACATCATCACGGAACTCGGTGACCTCACAATGTATCTCTATGACATCATCACGGATCTCGATGACATCACAATGTAACTATGACATCATCACGGAACTCGATGACATCACAATGTAACACAATGACATCATCACGGA
Organism: Leptodactylus fuscus; assembly: GCF_031893055.1. NCBI lineage: Eukaryota > Metazoa > Chordata > Amphibia > Anura > Leptodactylidae > Leptodactylus > Leptodactylus fuscus. Next base: position 165,625 of record NW_027440186.1, on the reverse strand, counting down.
ACTCGACCTCACAATGTATCTCTATGACATCATCACGGAACTCGATGACATCACAATGTAACACAATGACATCATCACGGAACTCGACCTCACAATGTATCTCTATGACATCATCACGGAACTCGACCTCACAATGTATCTCTATGACATCATCACCGGACTCGATGACATCACAATGTAACACTATGACATCATCACGGAACTCGATAACCTCACAATGTATCTCTATGACATCATCACGGAACTCGTTGACCTCACAATGTATCTCTATGACATCATCACGGAACTCGATGACCTCACAATGTATCTCTATGACATCATCACGGAACTCGATGACATCATCACGGAACTCGATGACCTCACAATGTTTCTCTATGACATCATCACGGAACTCGATGACCTCACAATGTATCTCTATGACATCATCACGGAACTCGATGACCTCACAATGTATCTCTATGACATCATCACGGAGCTCGATGACCTCACAATGTTTCTCTATGACATCATCACGGAACTCGATGACATTACAATGTAACTATGACATCATCATGGAACTCGATGACATTACAATGTAACACTATGACATCATCACGGAACTCGATGACCTCACAATGTATCTCTATGACATCATCACGGAACTCGATGACCTCACAATGTATCTCTATGACATCATCACGGAACTCGATGACATCACAATGTAACTATGACATCATCACGGAACTCAATGACCTCACAATGTATCTCTATGACATCATCACGGAACTCGATGACATCACAATGTAACACTATGACATCATCACGGAACTCGATGACCTCACAATGTATCTCTATGACATCATCACGGAACTCGATGACATCATCACGGAACTCCATGACCTCACAATGTAACACTATGACATCATCACGGAACTCAATGACCTCACAATGTTTCTCTATGATATCATCACGGAAATAGATGACCTCACAATGTATTTCTATGACATCATCACGGAACTTGATGACATCACAATGTAACTATGACATCATCACGGTACTCGATGACATCACAATGTAACACTATGACATCATCACGGAACTCGATGACCTCACAATGTATCTCTATGACATCATCACGGAACTCGATGACCGCACAATGTATCTCTATGACATCATCACGGAACTCGATGACATCATCACAGAACTCGATGACCTCACAATGTATCTCTATGACATCATCATGGAACTCGATGACCTCACAATGTATCTCTATGACATCACCACGGAACTCGATGACCTCACAATGTATCTCTATGACATCATCACGGAACTCGATGACCTCACAATGTTTCTCTATGACATCATCACGGACCTCGATGACCTCTCAATGTATCTCTATGACATCATCACGGAACTCGATGACATCACAATGTAACTATGACATCATCACAGAACTCGATGACCTCACAATGTATATCTATGACATCATCACGGAACTCGATGACTTCACAATGTATCTCTATGACATCATCACGGAACTCGATGACATCATCACGGAACTCGATGACCTCACAATGTATCTCTATGACATCATCACGGAACTCGGTGACCTCACAATGTATCTCTATGACATCATCACGGAACTCGATGACCTCACAATGTATCTCTATGACATCATCACGGAACTCGATGACATCATCACGGAACTCCATGACCTCACAATGTAACACTATGACATCATCACGGAACTCGATGACCTCACAATGTTTCTCTATGACATCATCACGGAACTCGATGACCTCACAATGTATCTCTATGACATGATCACGGAACTCGATGACCGCACAATGTATCTCCATGACATCATCACGGAACTCGATGACATTACAATGTAACTATGACATCATCATGGAACTCGATGACATAACAATGTAACACTATGACATCATCACGGAACTCGATGACCTCACAATGTATCTCTATGACATCATCACGGAACTCGATGACCGCACAATGTTTCTCTATGACATAATCACGGAACTCGATGACATCACAATGTAACTATGACATCATCACGGAGCTCGATGACATCACAATGTAACAATATGACATCATCACGGAACTCGGTGACCTCACAATGTATCTCTATGACATTATCACGGAACTCGATGACCTCACAATGTATCTCTATGACATCATCACGGAACTCGATGACATCACAATGTAACACTATGACATCATCACGGAACTCGATGACCTCACAATGTATCTCTATGACATCATCACGGAACTCGATAACCTCACAATGTATCTCTATGACATCATCACGGAAGTCGACCTCACAATGTATCTCTATGACATCATCACGGAACTCGATGACATCACAATGTAACTATGACATCATCACGGAACTCGATGACATCACGGAACTCGATGACCTCACAATGTATCTCTATGACATCATCACGGAACTCGATGACATCACAATGTAACTATGACATCATCACGGAACTCGATGACCTCACAATGTATCTCTATGACATCATCACGGAACTCGATGACCTCACAATGTATCTCTATGACATCATCACGGAGCTCGATGACCTCACAATGTTTCTCTATGACATCATCACGGAACTCGATGACATTACAATGTAACTATGACATCATCATGGAACTCGATGACATTACAATGTAACACTATGACATCATCACGGAACTCGATGACCTCACAATGTATCTCTATTACATCACGGAACTCGATGACCTCACAATGTATCTCTATGACATCATCACGGAACTCGATGACATCACAATGTAACTATGACATCATCACGGAACTCAATGACATCATCACGGAACTCGATGACCTCACAATGTTTCTCTATGACATCATCACGGAACTCGATGACCTCACAATGTATCTCTATGACATCATCACGGAACTAAATGTCATCACAATGTAACTATGACATCATCACGGAACTCGATGACATCACAATGTAACACTATGACATCATCACGGAACTCGATGGCCTCACAATGTATCTCTAGGACATCATCACGGAACTTGATGACATCACAATGTATCTCTATGACATCATCACGGAACTCGATGACATTACAATGTAACTATGACATCATCATGGAACACGATGACATAACAATGTAACACTATGACATCATCACGGAACTCGATGACCTCACAATGTATCTCTATGACATCATCACGGAACTCGATGACATCATCATGGAACTCGATGACCTCACAATGTAACACTATGACATCATCACGGAACTCCATGACCTCACAATGTAACACTATGACATCATCACGGAACTTGATGCCATCACAATGTAACACTATGACATCATCACGGAACTCGATGACATCATCATGGAACTCGATGACCTCACAATGTAACACTATGACATCATCACGGAACTCAGTGACCTCACAATGTATCTCTATGACATCATCACGGGACTCGATGACCTCACAATGTATCTCTATGACATCATCACGGAACTCGATGACCTCACAATGTATCTCTATGACATCATCACGGAACTCGATGACCTCACAATGTAACTATGACATCATCATGGAACTCGATGACATCATCACGGAACTCGATGACCTCACAATGTTTCTCTATGACATCATCACGGAACTCCATGACCTCACAATGTATCTCTATGACATCATCACGGAACTCGATGACATCACAATGTAACACTAAGACATCATTACGGAACTCGATGACCTCACAATGTATTTCTATGACATCATCACGGAACTCGATGACCTCACAATGTAACACTAAGACATCATTACGGAACTCGATGACCTCACAATGTATTTCTATGACATCATCACGGAACTCGATGACCTCACAATGTATCTATATGACATCATCACGGAACTCGATGACATCATCACGGAACTCGATGACCTCACAATGTTTCTCTATGACATCATCACGGAACTCGATGACCTCACAATGTATCTCTATTACATCATCACGGAACTCGATGACATCACAATGTAACACTATGACATCATCACGGAACTCGATGACCTCATAATGTAACTCGATGACCTCACAATGTAACTCGATGACCTCACAATGCATCTCTATGACATCATCACGGATCTCGATGACTTCACGATGTAATACTACGGGGGCGTGGCTAGCCGGCAAGGGAGCAGGACGCAGGCACCTCGAGCTCTGAACGGAGCGCTTCATATCCCCGCTCTCCTTGCCGCATTACAAGCCGGAGTGAGTCGGAGGGACCTCAGGGGTCTTCCCCCAACCCCAGTGTTCTATTTTAGAGAGGCCCTCTTTGCTTTTTCTCAGCCGCCCAGGGCCGGTCTCCCGGAGCGGCCTTCCCACATGTACCGCGGCCGCCATCTTGAGTCTGCGGCCTAGTGAGTATCCCGCACGCCATGGCTCCGACATTGCGCTGACCGGAGAGGTGCTACAGAGGAGGACGCAACAGCAGCTTTCCTCCCCTGCTGCTCCACCTGACCCCAGCCGTCTCCCAAGTTGTGGCCTACCTTCACCTGCATACCCGGCCGCCATCTTGAGTTCCAGGCTGACACTCCACAGCACACTCTCCTTCTACACAAGCCTGAGGATCATCTTCACAGAGACTCTGCACTCCCCCCTGGTGAGTCACACAGCTAGAGACACAGACTGTACCTGGGTGCTTCACTAGACACCCAGGCCTGGCCTATCCTCACATCCTGCTAGGCCCTAACAGGATCCCCGGCCTAAATTTGTGGCCTGATCCACTTACCTCCTGCTGCCTTCCTGACCCACTTCCCAATGTGAACTGCTACTTTTTATATCATTCTTGGGACTCTATTGTTCATTGGATCCCTTTACTATATTCCTGGAGCCACCTTATCCTCTTCAGTTTACTTATTCGCCCCTGCTGTGCTCCAATAATGCTTGTTTTATTGTTTCTTCATCATCATATGTACGTACGTGACATGTTTCCTTAATACCTACCCTCCCGTCGGGGGTCATTGACTGACTTTAATACTTTGTTCCAATAGCTTCAGAACATGGTGAAAATGGGTGGTAGTCGCCCTCGCAATTCTCAAATACAACCGAAATCTACCTCCTCCCAGGGTGAATTGGACAAATTTCTCTTGAAAAAGCAGAGTCATTCTCAGGCCAAGACTATGGCTCTGCCTAAATTGGGTCACGATGTGGGTCTGAGCCAGACGGCGGAGGGAGACAGTGAAGATGAGATGCAAACTTTGTCTGATGACTTACCCCTCACGCGTGGCTATTTCCAACAAGCCTTATCCACTGCATTATCCCCGATTATGCAAGAACTGGCGGTTATGAGACAAGAAATACGCCAAATAGGGCAGAGAGTAGAGCTTTTATAAACGACCCAATCTGCATTGATTGAACATGGCTCTGCAACCACTCAAAGTTTTGCTAGCTGCCAAGACCACATTAATTCTCTATACAAAGCACTAGAGGATCAAGAAAATAGGGGAAGGCGCAACATTGTCCAGATTAGAGGTATCCCTGAAACAGTACCTAATGAATCAATTCCCTCAGCCGTGCGCCAAATTTACTCTTCTCTTCTGGGTGAAGAGAAAGCTGCAGCTGCAATAATCGAACGAGCTCACCGGGCACTCAGACCGAAGCCACAGCCCTCTGAGCCACCGAGAGACATTATTAGTAAATTTCTCAATTTCCAAGATACCGAAGCTCTACTTCTCAAAGCCAGGGACTCCGACCCTATTACGTTTGAGAATTCGCAAATTTCTTTGTTCCAGGATCTGTCACCAATGACACTTCAGAAACTAAACCCCCTAACGCTAGGTTCACACCTGCGTTCTTCTTTCCGTTCTGTGCTTTCCGTCTTCTGCATGCCAGAAGACGGAAAGCACAGACCGGGTCCGGCCGTGAGCGGCGGTGAACGTTTTATGCTCTCTGCCGCGAAACCGGATTTTTTAATCCGGACACAGAGTACTGCATGTCCGACTCTGTGTCCGGATTATAAAACTCACGGCCGAACTCCTGCAGGTTTCCGTCTCCTGCCTCTGTTTTAGGCAGGAAACGGAAACCTGCAGTACGGAGAGGGCGACGCAGATGTGAACGAGCCCTAACTGATTGGTTACGCCAACGCAAAGTGCCCTACAGATGGACATTTCCTTTTGGCATATCTTTCTTTTACTCAGGCCGGAGGGTCAATATCTCCTCTCTATCTAATCTGTCTTCAGCATGTGACCAACTCAGTTTGCCACAATTCGACATCGAAAGCTGGGACATTGTCACTAATATAGACGACTTGCCTCCCCTTCCTGCTATACAGCCCTGGGAACAAGTAACACCTAAGCAACAGAGGTTGAAGAAGAAATCGCTCAAGGCGACACCCAGGAGGTCTCTCTCGTTCCCCTCCTAATTGATTTACTTAAACCTTTCAGTTCCACTTGCATGCTTTAGCGTTTGCTCTCTCTGGTTTCTCTTCTCCCCCTTTCTCCCACTCATAGGTTTCCTCTCCACGCTCTGCCTATTGGCTTGGAATGTCAACATCCGCTCTTCCAGGATTCCTACTTCTGTACTACGATGAGTGACTGGATTATGTTGCAAGAAACTCACTTTAAAACCGGGAAAGTCCCTAATCTGGGTACTCGAGATTATGATTTGTGGTATCACAGTACTTTCTCCACCTCCGCCAGGGGAACTAGCATAGCCATCTCTAGAAACATTCCTTTTTCCCTGTCGGCTATACTGAGCGACCCTGAGGGGCGCTATCTTTTTATTAAGGGTCTCATTGGTGATAAGATGTATACCTTTGCAAACCTCTATTCCCCCAACAATTCTCAGGTCACTTGGCTAAAACAAACTTTGGATCTTCTAGTCAAATTTACTGAAGGTGTCTTGATAGTTGGCGGGGACCTGAACCTTGCCTTAAATCCTATAATTGATTCTACAGGTGCGAAGTATGCCCCTTACCGTAACCTCTCTAAAATAGCTAAATCCCTTACTAGTCTCAACCTCATTGATATTTGGCGTCTGCAACACCCGACCACCAAAGACTACACCTACTTTTCCCATGCACATAACACATACCATAGACTAGACTATATTTTCCTTCAGCAACATTCTCTGGATATATTACTCTCCTCTTCCATTGATAACTTGTTGCTTTCAGACCATGCCCCGATTTTCACCACTGTGAGCCTTAAAAATATCCCCAAAGGGGATTGGTGTTGGCGCCTTAACGAAACTGTACTTGGTCATCAGAACAACTCCTTTAGGATAGAAACTCTTCTCAAGGAGTATTTTTCCCTAAATAAGTCTGATGACATATCCGACCCAGTGCTGTGGGAAGCCCATAAGGCGGTCATGAGGGGTGAGCTCATATCGCTGGGCACACATGCAAAGAAAACCCGGCAAAAGGCCTTGGACGAACTTTTGTCCCAAATTTCAAAGTTAGAGAGCGTGCACAAGGAATCACAAGCATTATTGGTTTTTCGAGAACTTACCCTAGCACGAGACAAAGTAAAAGATCTTCTTAATGTTAAATCTGCCAGATTATTACAAGCCTCAAGGTGTAAGTACTATATGCATGGGGACAGGGGGAATAAGATCATGTCTGTGCTTGTACACAAACGTCAAGACAAATCCTTTATTTCGGGCATAAGTCGCACTCCAGGCGTCTCAGTTAACTCCACAGACCAAATAGCAGAGGCCTTCCGGGATTTTTATCATAACTTGTATAACTTAAATAATTCTCCCCGTTCCTCCACCACTACACAACCAGGAGATAAGTCGAGATTTATTGAAGCTTTTTTGTCATCCATTTCCCTTCCGAAACTTGAAGAGGCCGATCGTGCCTCCCTACTGAGCCATTTCACTACTGAAGAATTATCTACAGTTCTCAAGTCGATCCCGGTCGGTAAAAGTCCTGGCCCAGATGGTTTACCAATAGCTTATTATAAAACTTTCCAATCGATCCTCTTGCCTCACTTCACATCTCTCTGTAACTCACTCTTGACAGGTGAGAATCCCCCCCCCCTCCCAATCGCTCGAGGCTTTTATTACTATATTACCTAAAGAAGGGAAGGATCCAACCTTGTGTAGTAGCTACAGGCCCATCTCCCTTTTAAACGCCGATGTAAAGTGGTGGGCCAAAGCTTTGGCAATCCATTTATCCCCTCTCTTACCTTCTCTAATAGGCAGAGAACAAGCTGGCTTTGTACGAAACAGACAAGGCAGAGACAACGTGTGGAGGGTCCTCCGACTCATAGAATATGCTAGGTCCTCCAGAACTCCATTAATGCTGCTTAGTACAGATGCAGAAAAAGCATTTGACAGGGTCATTTGGGCTTTTCTCGTAGCTACTCTTCGCAAGTTTGGTTTTCCTGACCCCTTTATTGATGCTATCTTAACACTTTATCACCTCCCTAGTGCTAGGATCCAAGTAAATGGTATGCTCTCTCGCCCTTTCCAAATTAACAATGGTATGAGACAGGGCTGTCCGTTATCCCCCTCCCTGTTTATCCTGGTGATGGAGACCCTGATTCAGACCATCAGACAAGACACACTGATTGAAGGAATTACTGTAGGGGACTTTACCCATAAAACAGCGGCATTTGCGGATGACCTAATGATCTTGCTCTCTAACCCTGCTGCCGCCCTCCCCCGTCTAACTACCCTCTTTGAAAACTTTGGGGAAGCTTCTAATTTCAAAATAAACTTTAATAAATCCGAAATCTTGAATATTACCGTAGAGGACACTTTAGTGTCTCAATTGAAATCAAAATCCCCCTTTCACTGGCCTCAATCAGATATTACATTCCTGGGCGTCCGTATCTCTAGTGACCCGCACAATTTGTATTCCCGGAATTATGTCACCTTGCTCTCTGACATAGAGAAACAGTTGGCAGACCTCAATATACCATTTGTTTCTTGGTTAGGGCGCAAGAACTTAATTAAAACCTACATTCTCCCTAAATTGCTATACTTGCTTCGCACCTTACCCATCCTTCTTCCTAGATCCCTTTTTGATAAGGTTAGACATGTCTTCTCCTCCTTTCTCTGGAATCAGAAAAGGCCTAGAATTAAATATTCACAGCTGATCCGAATGCCAGACAGGGGAGGAATAGGCTTCCCTGACTTACTCACGTATTATAGAGCTCAACAATTAGAACGCTGGATCTTACTGATGAACAAACAGTGTGATAATCTAGCTGTTCAACTGGAACGTAACCTCCTTACCCTCCCTGATAGACTAGCACTTTGGGGTATCTCTCCTCCACTCCCTACCACTAGCTCCCTCTTCCGTAGCGTAACAGTGACATGGAACTCCCTACAAAAAGTTTGCCCCTTGTTATCCAGTTCTAGACCTACTATGCCTTTAGATTTACTCCCTTCTATCACAAGTACAACCTTTTTGGCGTAGATTGTGCTGTCACTCACTGTCTTCCTTTTTTTCAGAGGACTCAGTTCCCACTGATTCGGACCTGTTGTGCAAAACTGGCTTAATCCTCACTAATTTTCTGCAACGCCTAGATTTTAATTCCGCTTGCGCCTTTTATTGCACTAAAATAAAGACGGATGAACCCCCAACTTGGTTTGAATCCTTCACCAACAAATACCCTGGGGTGCGGGGCCCCTGTGATCATCTATACTGTTTTCTAATCTCACTACTAGATACTTCCCGGCCTAGCTTTCTAACTCAATGGGAAAAAGACCTCAACATCACCCTAGATCAGGATGAGTGCCAACAGATTCTCCAACATGCTCAAGGATTCTCGAGGTGTATTTGCATTCGCGAGAATTCGTACAAATTAGTTACACGTTGGTATAAAACCCCTACCTGGCTTCATAAGGTAAACCCGTTAATACCAAGTGTTTGTTGGAGGTGCTCAGCGGGAACAGGTGATTTCTTGCACATATGGTGGCACTGCCCTTCTATAGTTCCTTACTGGAATGCAGTTCTTACAGCTATCAATAGGATCTGTTCTGTATCCATTCCCCGTTCCCCAGAGCACGTTCTTCTATGGCTCCCCCATGACCAATTCCACCTTTTTACTCTCTGCTGCGAAACTTCTCATCCCTCTACACTGGAAGGACACTAACCCCCCTTCACTAGCCCAATGGGTTCTCAGGGTTTCTGAAATCTGCAGGCTAGAGGAGCTGGCGCATTGGAATACTATGACCAGATCCTCCTTCCTTAAAACGTGGTCCCCCTGGTTGGTGGCCAAAGGATCTCTGTTACTAGACCCTCCATCTGCGTCTTAATCCTATTCATTGATTCTTTAGTACCTCCTATGTTGTGCTGTTTTCCTTTCACGTTCCTATTCCTATATCACTACATATCTGTTGTTAGGTTACCACGTTTATGCTTTCCAGCTGATTCGGTGATCGCGTTACTTTATTGTTATGCCTTATATGTTGACACTATGTTACTGTGCTACTTTACAAATTCATCATTTTAGCTTTACCGTATTTTTCTATTCTACCATACTGCGGCAAATTTACTTTATGTAATGTTCCATTTGATATATCATCTCGTCTCTCTTGGTGTCTTGACCCCTGACCCAGGTTTTTCATATCCACCCTCCCCGCTGTTTTTCCCCTACTCCCTTCCCTTGCCCTCCCCCCCCCCCTCCCCTTCTCTCTCCCCTTTCACCTACCCCCCCCCCCTTAAATCTATCCGTTGGCTTTAGTTCTTCTTTCCCTAAAATGAAAAAACTTGTACAATGTATGCTTTATTTGCCTTTATTTTCTTGTGTTCTGGATTACATTGTACTCAATAAAAATAGTTTTCAAAAAAATCAAATACCTAACAATGGCCCATCGCTAGGCTACAGTGTTCCATTGTCTACATTCAACAATGGTCCGTTGCCTAGCAACCGTTGCCGGGTGACCCTTGCTTAGCAACCATGGTCCATTGTCCATATTCAACAATGGTCCATTGAGAATCAACAATGGTCCACTGTCCAAATACCTAACAATGGCCCGTTGCTAGGCGACAGCGTTCCATTGTCTACATTCAACAATGGTCCCTTTCCTAGCAACCGTTGCCGGGTGACCCTTGCTTAGCAACCATGGCTAATTGCCCATATTCAACAATGGACCATTGTGAATCAACAATGGTCCATTGTCCAAATACCTAACAATGGCCCGTTGCCAGGCGACAGTGTTCCATTGTCTACATTCAACAATGGTCCGTTGCCTAGCAACCGTTGCCGGGTGACCCTTGCTAGCAACTATGTTCCATTGTCCATATTCAACAATGGTCCATTGTGAATCAACAATGGTCCATTGTCCAAATACCTAACAATGGCCCGTTGCTAGGCGACAGTGTTCCATTGTCTACATTCAACAATGGTCCGTTGCCTAGCAACCGTTGCCGGGTGACCCTTGCTTAGCAACCATGGCCTATTGACCATATTCAACAAAGGTCCATTGTGAATCAACAATGGTCCATTGTCCAAATACCTAACAATGGCCAGTTGCTAGGCAACAGTGTTCCATTGTCTACATTCAACAATGGTCCGTTGCCTAGCAACCGTTGCCGGGTGACCCTTGCTTAGCAACCATGGCCTATTGACCATATTCAACAAAGGTCCATTGTGAATCAACAATGGTCCATTGTCCAAATACCTAACAATGGCCCGTTGCTAGGCGACAGTGTTCCATTGTCTACATTCAACAATGGTCTGTTGCCTAGCAACCGTTACCGGGTGACCCTTGCTTAGCAACCATGGCTCATTGCCCATATTCAACAATGGTCCATTGTGAATCAACAATGGTCCATTGTCCAAATACCTAACAATGGCCCGTTGCTAGGCGACAGTGTTCCATTGTCTACATTCAACAATGGTCCTTTGCCTAGCAACCGTTGCCGGGTGACCCTTGCTTAGCAACCATGGCTCATTGCCCATATTCAACAATGGTCCATTGTGAATCAACAATGGTCCATTGTCCAAATACCTAACAATGGCCCATTGCCAGGCGACAGTGTTCCATTGTCTACATTCAACAATGGTCCGTTGCCTAGCAACCGTTGCCGGGTGACCCTTGCTTAGCAACCATGGCCTATTGACCATATTCAACAAAGGTCCATTGTGAATCAACAATGGTCCATTGTCCAAATACCTAACAATGGCCCGTTGCTAGGCGACAGTGTTCCATTGTCTACATTCAACAATGGTCCGTTGCCTAGCAACCGTTGCCGGGTGACCCTTGCTTAGCAACCATGGCTCATTTCCCATATTCAACAATGGTCCATTGTGAATCAACAGTGGTCCATTGTCCAAATACCTAACAATGGCCCGTTGCTAGGCGACAGCGTTCCATTGTCTTTATTAAACAATGGTCCGTTGCCTAGCAACTGTTGCCGGGTGACCCTCGCTAGCAACTATGTTCCATTGTCCATATTCAACAATGGTCCATTGTGAATCAACAATGGTCCATTGTCCAAATACCTAACAATGGCCCGTTGCTAGGTGACAGTGTTCCATTGTCTACATTCAATAATGGACCGTTGCCTAGCAACCGTTGCCGGGTGACCCTTGCTTAGCAACCATGGCCAATTGCCGATATTCAACAATGGTCCATTGTGAACCATAAATGGTCCATTGTCCAAATACCTAACAATGGCCCGTTGCTAGGCGAAAGTGTTCCATTGTCTACATTCAATAATAGTCTGTTGCCTAGCAACCGTTGCCGGGTGACCTCTGCTTAGCAACCATGGTCCATTGTCCATATTCAACAATGGTCCATTGTGAATCAACAATGGTCCATTGTCCAAATCCCTTACAATGGCCCGTTGCTAGGCGACAGTGTTCCATTGTCTACATTCAACAATGGTCAGTTGCCTAGCAACCATTGCCGGGTGACCCTTGCTTAGCAACCATGGCTAATTGCCCATATTCAACAATGGACCATTGTGAATCAACAATAGTCCATTGTCCAAATACCTAACAATGGCCCGTTGCTAGGCGACAGTGTTCCATTGTCTACATTCAACAATGGTCCGTTGCCTAGCAACCGTTGCCGGGTGACCCTTGCTTAGCAATCATGGTCCATTGTCCATATTCAACAATGGTCCATTGAGAATCAACAATGGTCCACTGTCCAAATACCTAACAATGGCCCGTTGCTAGGCGACAGCGTTCCATTGTCTACATTCAACAATGGTCCCTTGCCTAGCAACCGTTGCCGGGTGACCCTTGCTTAGCAACCATGGCTCATTGCCCATATTCAACAATGGACCATTGTGAATCAACAATGGTCCATTGTCCAAATACCTAACAATGGCCCGTTGCCAGGCGACAGTGTTCCATTTTCTACATTAAACAATGGTCCGTTGCCTAGCAACCGTTGCCGGGTGACCCTTGCTAGCAACTATGTTCCATTGTCCATATTCAACAATGGTCCATTGTGAATCAACAATGGTCCATTGTCCAAATACCTAACAATGGCCCGTTGCTAGGCGACAGTGTTCCATTGTCTACATTCAACAATGGTCCGTTGCCTAGCAACCGTTGCCGGGTGACCCTTGCTTAGCAACCATGGCCTATTGACCATATTCAACAAAGGTCCATTGTGAATCAACAATGGTCCATTGTCCAAATACCTAACAATGGCCCGTTGCTAGGCAACAGTGTTCCATTGTCTACATTCAACAATGGTCCGTTGCCTAGCAACCGTTGCCGGGTGACCCTTGCTTAGCAACCATGGCTCATTGCCCATATTCAACAATGGACCATTGTGAATCAACAATAGTCCATTGTCCAAATACCTAACAATGGCCCGTTGCTAGGCGACAGTGTTCCATTGTCTACATTCAACAATGGTCTGTTGCCTAGCAACCGTTACCGGGTGACCCTTGCTTAGCAACCATGGCTCATTGCCCATATTCAACAATGGTCCATTGTGAATCAACAATGGTCCATTGTCCAAATACCTAACAATGGCCCGTTGCTAGGCGACAGTGTTCCATTGTCTACATTCAACAATGGTCCTTTGCCTAGCAACTGTTGCCGGGTGACCCTTGCTTAGCAACCATGGCTCATTGCCCATATTCAACAATGGTCCATTGTGAATCAACAATGGTCCATTGTCCAAATGGCTAACAATGGCCCATTGCCAAGCGACAGTGTTCCATTGTCTACATTCAACAATGGTCCGTTGCCTAGCAACCGTTGCCGGGTGACCCTTGCTAGCAACTATGTTCCATTGTCCATATTCAACAATGGTCCATTGTGAATCAACAATGGTCCATTGTCCAAATACCTAACAATGGCCCGTTGCTAGGCGACAGTGTTCCATTGTCTACATTCAACAATGGTCCGTTGCCTAGCAACCGTTGCCGGGTGACCCTTGCTTAGCAACCATGGCCTATTGACCATATTCAACAAAGGTCCATTGTGAATCAACAATGGTCCATTGTCCAAATACCTAACAATGGCCCGTTGCTAGGCGACAGTGTTCCATTGTCTACATTCAACAATGGTCCGTTGCCTAGAAACCGTTGCCGGGTAACCCTTGCTTAGCAACCATGGCTCATTGCCCATATTCAACAATGGACCATTGTGAATCAACAATAGTCCATTGTCCAAATACCTAACAATGGCCCGTTGCTAGGCGAAAGTGTTCCATTGTCTACATTCAACAATGGAACGTTGCCTAGCAACCGTTGCCGGGTGACCCTTGCTTAGCAACCATGGCTCATTGCCCATATTCATCAATGGTCCATTGTGAATCAACAGTGGTCCATTGTCCAAATACCTAACAATGGCCCGTTGCTAGGCGACAGCGTTCCATTGTCTTTATTAAACAATGGTCCGTTGCCTAGCAACCGTTGCCGGGTGACCCTTGCTAGCAACTATGTTCCATTGTCCATATTCAACAATGGTCCATTGTGAATCAACAATGGTCCATTGTCCAAATACCTAACAATGGCCCATTGCTAGGCGACAGTGTTCCATTGTGTACATTAAACAATGGTCTGTTGCCTAGCAACCGTTGCCGGGTCACCCTTGCTTAGCAACCATGTCCCATTGCCCATATTCAACAATGGTCCATTGTGAATCAACAATGGTCCATTGTCCAAATACCTAACATTGGCCCGTTGCTAGGTGACAGTGTTCCATTGTCTACAATCAACAATGGCCCGTTGCCTAGCAACCGTTGTCGGGTGACCATTGATTAGCAACCATGGCCTATTGCCCATATTCAACAATGGTCCATTGTGAATCAACAATAGTCCATTGTCCAAATACCTATCAATGGCCCGTTGCTAGGCGACAGTGTTCCATTTTCTTTATTAAACAATGGTCCGTTGCCTAGCAACTGTTGCCGGGTGACCCTCGCTAGCAACTATGTTCCATTGTCCATATTCAACAATGGTCCATTGTGAATCAACAATGGTCCATTGTCCAAATACCTAACAATGGCCCGTTGCTAGGTGACAGTGTTCTATTGTCTACATTCAACAATGGACCGTTGCCTAGCAACCATTGCCGGGTGACCCTTGCTTAGCAACCATGGCCAATTGCCGATATTCAACAATGGTCCTTTGTGAACCATAAATGGTCCATTGTCCAAATACCTAACAATGGCCCGTTGCTAGGCGAAAGTGTTCCATTGTCTACATTCAATAATGGTCTGTTGCCTAGCAACCGTTGCCGGGTGACCTTTGCTTAGCAACCATGGTCCATTGTCCATATTCAACAATGGTCCATTGTGAATCAACAATGGTCCATTGTCCAAATCCCTTACAATGGCCCGTTGCTAGGCGACAGTGTTCCATTGTCTACATTCAACAATGGTCTGTTGCCTAGCAACCGTTGCCGGGTGACCCTTGCTTAGCAACCATGGCCTATTGCCCATATTCAACAATGGTCCATTGTGAATCAACAATAGTCCATTGTCCAAATACCTATCAATGGCCCGTTGCTAGGCGACAGTGTTCCATTGTCTACATTCAATAATGGTCCGTTGCCTAGCATTTGTTGCCGGGTGACCCTTGCTTAGCAACCATGGCTCATTGCCCATATTCAACAATGGACCATTGTGAATCAACAATAGTCCATTGTCCAAATACCTAACAATGGCCCGTTGCTAGGTGACAGTGTTCCATTGTCTACATTCAACAATGGACCGTTGCCTAGCAACCGTTGCCGGGTGACCCTTGCTTAGCAACCATGGCCAATTGCCGATATTCAACAATGGTCCATTGTGAACCATAAATGGTCCATTGTCCAAATACCTAACAATGGCCCGTTGCTAGGCGACAGTGTTCCATTGTCTACATTCAACAATGGTCCGTTGCCTAGCAACCGTTGCCGGGTGACCCTTGCTTAGCAACCATGGCCTATTGACCATATTCAACAAAGGTCCATTGTGAATCAACAATGGTCCATTGTCCAAATACCTAACAATGGCCCGTTGCTAGGCGACAGTGTTCCATTGTCTACATTCAATAATGGACCGTTGCCTAGCAACCGTTGCCGGGTGACCCTTGCTTAGCAACCATGGCCAATTGCCGATATTCAACAATGGTCCATTGTGAATCAACAATGGTCCATTGTCCAAATACCTTACAATGGCCCGTTGCTAGGCGAAAGTGTTCCAATGTCTACATTCAATAATGGTCTGTTGCCTAGCAACCGTTGCCGGGTGACCTTTGCTTAGCAACCATGGTCCATTGTCCATATTCAACAATGGTCCATTGTGAATCAACAATGGTCCATTGTCCAAATACCTAACAATGGCCCGTTGCTAGGCGACAGTGTTCCATTGTCTACATTCAACAATGGTCCATTACCTAACAACCGTTGCCGGGTGACCCTTGCTTAGCAACCATGGCCTATTGACCATATTCAACAAAGGTGCATTGCGAATCAACAATGGTCCATTGTCCAAAATGCCTAACAATGGCCCGTTGCTAGGCGACAGTGTTCTGTTGTCTACATTCAACAATGGTCCGTTGCCGGGTGACCCTTGCTTAGCAACCATGGCTCATTGTCCATATTCAACAATGGTCCATTGTGAATCAACAATGGTCCATTGTCCAAATACCTAACAATGGCCCGTTGCTAGGCGACAGTGTTCCGTTGTCTACATTCAACAATGGTCCGTTGCCTAGCAACCGTTGCCGGGTGACCCTTGCTTAGCAACCATGGCTCATTGTCCATATTCAACAATGGTCCATTGTGAATCAACAATGGTCCATTGTCCAAATACCTAACAATGGCCCGTTGCTAGGCGACAGTGTTCCATTGTCTACATTCAACAATGATCCGTTGCCTAGCAACCGTTGCCGGGTGACCCTTGCTTAGCAACCATGGTTCATTGCCCATATTCAACAATGGTCCATTGTGAATCAACAATGGTCCATTGTCCAAAATACCTAACAATGGCCCGTTGCTAGGCGAAAGTGTTCCATTGTCTACATTCAATAATGGTCTGTTGCCTAGCAACCGTTGCCCGGGTGACCCTTGCTTAGCAACCATGACCTATTGACCATATTCAACAAAGGTCCATTGTGAATCAACAATGGTCCATTGTCCAAATACCTAACAATGGCCCGTTGCTAGGCGACAGTGTTCCATTGTCTACATTCAACAATGGTCCATTACCTAGCAACCGTTGCCGGGTGACCCTTGCTTAGCAACCATGGCCTATTGACCATATTCAACAAAGGTGCATTGCGAATCAACAATGG
The DNA here is from genome assembly GCF_031893055.1 of Leptodactylus fuscus. Taxonomy (NCBI): domain Eukaryota; kingdom Metazoa; phylum Chordata; class Amphibia; order Anura; family Leptodactylidae; genus Leptodactylus; species Leptodactylus fuscus. The sequence continues at coordinate 147,922 of NW_027440186.1, read as the reverse complement.
TCCATTGTCCAAATACCTAACAATGGCCCGTTGCTAGGTGACAGTGTTCCATTGTCTACATTCAACAATGGTCCGTTGCCTAGCAACCGTTGCCGGGTGACACTTGCTTAGCAACCATGATTCATTGACCATATTCAACAAAGGTCCATTGTGAATCAAAAATGGTCCATTGTCCAAATACCTAACAATGGCCCGTTGCTAGGTGACAGTGTTCCATTGTCTACATTCAACAATGGTCCGTTGCCTAGCAACTGTTGCCGGGTGACCCTCGCTAGCAACTATGTTCCATTGTCCATATTCAACAATGGTCCATTGTGAATCAACAATGGTCCATTGTCCAAATACCTAACAATGGCCCGTTGCTAGGTGACAGTGTTCCATTGTCTACATTCAACAATGGTCCGTTGCCTAGCAACCGTTGCCGGGTGACACTTGCTTAGCAACCATGATTCATTGACCATATTCAACAAAGGTCCATTGTGAATCAAAAATGGTCCATTGTCCAAATACCTAACAATGGCCCGTTGCTAGGTGACAGTGTTCCATTGTCTACATTCAACAATGGTCCGTTGCCTAGCAACTGTTGCCGGGTGACCCTCGCTAGCAACTATGTTCCATTGTCCATATTCAACAATGGTCCATTGTGAATCAACAATGGTCCATTGTCCAAATACCTAACAATGGCCCGTTGCTAGGTGACAGTGTTCCATTGTCTACATTCAACAATGGTCCGTTGCCTAGCAACTGTTGCCGGGTGACCCTCGCTAGCAACTATGTTCCATTGTCCATATTCAACAATGGTCCATTGTGAATCAACAATGGTCCATTGTCCAAATACCTAACAATGGCCCGTTGCTAGGCGACAGTGTTCCATTGTCTACATTCAACAATGGTCAGTTGCCTAGCAACCATTGCCGGGTGACCCTTGCTTAGCAACCATGGCTAATTGCCCATATTCAACAATGGACCATTGTGAATCAACAATAGTCCATTGTCCAAATACCTAACAATGGCCCGTTGCTAGGCGACAGTGTTCCATTGTCTACATTCAACAATGGTCTGTTGCCTAGCAACCGTTACCGGGTGACCCTTGCTTAGCAACCATGGCTCATTGCCCATATTCAACAAAGGTCCATTGTGAATCAACAATGGTCCATTGTCCAAATACCTAACAATGGCCCGTTGCTAGGCGACAGTGTTCCATTGTCTACATTCAACAATGGACCGTTGCCTAGCAACCGTTGCCGGGTGACCCTTGCTTAGCAACCATGGCCAATTGCCGATATTCAACAATGGTCCATTGTGAACCATAAATGGTCCATTGTCCAAATACCTAACAATGGCCCGTTGCTAGGCGACAGTGTTCCATTGTCTACATTCAACAATGGTACGTTGCCTAGCAACCGTTGCCGGGTGACCCTTGCTTAGCAACCATGGCCTATTGACCATATTCAACAAAGGTCCATTGTGAATCAACAATGGTCCATTGTCCAAATACCTAACAATGGCCCGTTGCTAGGCGACAGTGTTCCATTGTCTACATTCAATAATGGACCGTTGCCTAGCAACCGTTGCCGGGTGACCCTTGCTTAGCAACCATGGCCAATTGCCGATATTCAACAATGGTCCATTGTGAACCATAAATGGTCCATTGTCCAAATACCTAACAATGGCCCGTTGCTAGGCGAAAGTGTTCCAATGTCTACATTCAATAATGGTCTGTTGCCTAGCAACCGTTGCCGGGTAACCTTTGCTTAGCAACCATGGTCCATTGTCCATATTCAACAATGGTCCATTGTGAATCAACAATGGTCCATTGTCCAAATACCTAACAATGGCCCGTTGCTAGGCGACAGTGTTCCATTGTCTACATTCAACAATGGTCCATTACCTAACAACCGTTGCCGGGTGACCCTTGCTTAGCAACCATGGCCTATTGACCATATTCAACAAAGGTGCATTGCGAATCAACAATGGTCCATTGTCCAAAATGCCTAACAATGGCCCGTTGCTAGGCGACAGTGTTCCATTGTCTACATTCAATAATGGTCTGTTGCCTAGCAACCGTTGCCGGGTGACCCTTGCTTAGCAACCATGACCTATTGACCATATTCAACAAAGGTCCATTGTGAATCAACAATGGTCCATTGTCCAAATACCTAACAATGGCCCGTTGCTAGGCGACAGTGTTCCATTGTCTACATTCAACAATGGTCCATTACCTAGCAACCGTTGCCGGGTGACCCTTGCTTAGCAACCATGGCCTATTGACCATATTCAACAAAGGTGCATTGCGAATCAACAATGGTCCATTGTCCAAATACCTAACAATGGCCCGTTGCTAGGTGACAGTGTTCCATTGTCTACATTCAACAATGGTCCGTTGCCTAGCAACCGTTGCCGGGTGACACTTGCTTAGCAACCATGATTCATTGACCATATTCAACAAAGGTCCATTGTGAATCAAAAATGGTCCATTGTCCAAATACCTAACAATGGCCCGTTGCTAGGTGACAGTGTTCCATTGTCTACATTCAACAATGGTCCGTTGCCTAGCAACTGTTGCCGGGTGACCCTCGCTAGCAACTATGTTCCATTGTCCATATTCAACAATGGTCCATTGTGAATCAACAATGGTCCATTGTCCAAATACCTAACAATGGCCCGTTGCTAGGTGACAGTGTTCCATTGTCTACATTCAACAATGGTCCGTTGCCTAGCAACCGTTGCCGGGTGACACTTGCTTAGCAACCATGATTCATTGACCATATTCAACAAAGGTCCATTGTGAATCAAAAATGGTCCATTGTCCAAATACCTAACAATGGCCCGTTGCTAGGTGACAGTGTTCCATTGTCTACATTCAACAATGGTCCGTTGCCTAGCAACTGTTGCCGGGTGACCCTCGCTAGCAACTATGTTCCATTGTCCATATTCAACAATGGTCCATTGTGAATCAACAATGGTCCATTGTCCAAATACCTAACAATGGCCCGTTGCTAGGTGACAGTGTTCCATTGTCTACATTCAACAATGGTCCGTTGCCTAGCAACTGTTGCCGGGTGACCCTCGCTAGCAACTATGTTCCATTGTCCATATTCAACAATGGTCCATTGTGAATCAACAATGGTCCATTGTCCAAATACCTAACAATGGCCCGTTGCTAGGCGACAGTGTTCCATTGTCTACATTCAACAATGGTCAGTTGCCTAGCAACCATTGCCGGGTGACCCTTGCTTAGCAACCATGGCTAATTGCCCATATTCAACAATGGACCATTGTGAATCAACAATAGTCCATTGTCCAAATACCTAACAATGGCCCGTTGCTAGGCGACAGTGTTCCATTGTCTACATTCAACAATGGTCTGTTGCCTAGCAACCGTTACCGGGTGACCCTTGCTTAGCAACCATGGCTCATTGCCCATATTCAACAAAGGTCCATTGTGAATCAACAATGGCCCATTGTCCAAATACCTAACAATGGCCCGTTGCTAGGCGACAGTGTTCCATTGTCTACATTCAACAATTGTCCGTTGCCTAGCAACCGTTGCCGGGTGACCCTTGCTTAGCAACCATGGCTCATTGCCCATATTCAGCAATGGACCATTGTGAATCAACAATAGTCCATTGTCCAAATACCTAACAATGGCCCGTTGCTAGGTGACAGTGTTCCATTGTCTACATTCAACAATGGACCGTTGCCTAGCAACCGTTGCCGGGTGACCCTTGCTTAGCAACCATGGCCAATTGCCGATATTCAACAATGGTCCATTGTGAACCATAAATGGTCCATTGTCCAAATACCTAACAATGGCCCGTTGCTAGGCGACAGTGTTCCATTGTCTACATTCAACAATGGTCCGTTGCCTAGCAACCGTTGCCGGGTGACCCTTGCTTAGCAACCATGGCCTATTGACCATATTCAACAAAGGTCCATTGTGAATCAACAATGGTCCATTGTCCAAATACCTAACAATGGCCCGTTGCTAGGCGACAGTGTTCCATTGTCTACATTCAATAATGGACCGTTGCCTAGCAACCGTTGCCGGGTGACCCTTGCTTAGCAACCATGGCCAATTGCCGATATTCAACAATGGTCCATTGTGAACCATAAATGGTCCATTGTCCAAATACCTAACAATGGCCCGTTGCTAGGCGAAAGTGTTCCAATGTCTACATTCAATAATGGTCTGTTGCCTAGCAACCGTTGCCGGGTGACCTTTGCTTAGCAACCATGGTCCATTGTCCATATTCAACAATGGTCCATTGTGAATCAACAATGGTCCATTGTCCAAATACCTAACAATGGCCCGTTGCTAGGCGACAGTGTTCCATTGTCTACATTCAACAATGGTCCATTACCTAACAACCGTTGCCGGGTGACCCTTGCTTAGCAACCATGGCCTATTGACCATATTCAACAAAGGTGCATTGCGAATCAACAATGGTCCATTGTCCAAAATGCCTAACAATGGCCCGTTGCTAGGCGACAGTGTTCTGTTGTCTACATTCAACAATGGTCCGTTGCCGGGTGACCCTTGCTTAGCAACCATGGCTCATTGTCCATATTCAACAATGGTCCATTGTGAATCAACAATGGTCCATTGTCCAAATACCTAACAATGGCCCGTTGCTAGGCGACAGTGTTCCGTTGTCTACATTCAACAATGGTCCGTTGCCTAGCAACCGTTGCCGGGTGACCCTTGCTTAGCAACCATGGCTCATTGTCCATATTCAACAATGGTCCATTGTGAATCAACAATGGTCCATTGTCCAAATACCTAACAATGGCCCGTTGCTAGGCGACAGTGTTCCATTGTCTACATTCAACAATGATCCGTTGCCTAGCAACCGTTGCCGGGTGACCCTTGCTTAGCAACCATGGTTCATTGCCCATATTCAACAATGGTCCATTGTGAATCAACAATGGTCCATTGTCCAAAATACCTAACAATGGCCCGTTGCTAGGCGAAAGTGTTCCATTGTCTACATTCAATAATGGTCTGTTGCCTAGCATCCGTTGCCGGGTGACCCTTGCTTAGCAACCATGACCTATTGACCATATTCAACAAAGGTCCATTGTGAATCAACAATGGTCCATTGTCCAAATACCTAACAATGGCCCGTTGCTAGGCGACAGTGTTCCATTGTCTACATTCTACAATGGTCCATTACCTAGCAACCGTTGCCGGGTGACCCTTGCTTAGCAACCATGGCCTATTGACCATATTCAACAAAGGTGCATTGCGAATCAACAATGGTCCATTGTCCAAAATGCCTAACAATGGCCCGTTGCTAGGCGACAGTGTTCTGTTGTCTACATTCAACAATGGTCCGTTGCCGGGTGACCCTTGCTTAGCAACCATGGCTCATTGTCCATATTCAACAATGGTCCATTGTGAATCAACAATGGTCCATTGTCCAAATACCTAACAATGGCCCGTTGCTAGGCGACAGTGTTCCGTTGTCTACATTCAACAATGGTCCGTTGCCTAGCAACCGTTGCCGGGTGACCCTTGCTTAGCAACCATGGCTCATTGTCCATATTCAACAATGGTCCATTGTGAATCAACAATGGTCCATTGTCCAAATACCTAACAATGGCCCGTTGCTAGGCGACAGTGTTCCATTGTCTACATTCAACAATGATCCGTTGCCTAGCAACCGTTGCCGGGTGACCCTTGCTTAGCAACCATGGTTCATTGCCCATATTCAACAATGGTCCATTGTGAATCAACAATGGTCCATTGTCCAAAATACCTAACAATGGCCCGTTGCTAGGCGAAAGTGTTCCATTGTCTACATTCAATAATGGTCTGTTGCCTAGCAACCGTTGCCGGGTGACCCTTGCTTAGCAACCATGACCTATTGACCATATTCAACAAAGGTCCATTGTGAATCAACAATGGTCCATTGTCCAAATACCTAACAATGGCCCGTTGCTAGGCGACAGTGTTCCATTGTCTACATTCAACAATGGTCCATTACCTAGCAACCGTTGCCTGGTGACCCTTGCTTAGCAACCATGGCCTATTGACCATATTCAACAAAGGTGCATTGCGAATCAACAATGGTCCATTGTCCAAATACCTAACAATGGCCCGTTGCTAGGTGACAGTGTTCCATTGTCTACATTCAACAATGGTCCGTTGCCTAGCAACCGTTGCCGGGTGACACTTGCTTAGCAACCATGATTCATTGACCATATTCAACAAAGGTCCATTGTGAATCAAAAATGGTCCATTGTCCAAATACCTAACAATGGCCCGTTGCTAGGTGACAGTGTTCCATTGTCTACATTCAACAATGGTCCGTTGCCTAGCAACTGTTGCCGGGTGACCCTCGCTAGCAACTATGTTCCATTGTCCATATTCAACAATGGTCCATTGTGAATCAACAATGGTCCATTGTCCAAATACCTAACAATGGCCCGTTGCTAGGTGACAGTGTTCCATTGTCTACATTCAACAATGGTCCGTTGCCTAGCAACCGTTGCCGGGTGACACTTGCTTAGCAACCATGATTCATTGACCATATTCAACAAAGGTCCATTGTGAATCAAAAATGGTCCATTGTCCAAATACCTAACAATGGCCCGTTGCTAGGTGACAGTGTTCCATTGTCTACATTCAACAATGGTCCGTTGCCTAGCAACTGTTGCCGGGTGACCCTCGCTAGCAACTATGTTCCATTGTCCATATTCAACAATGGTCCATTGTGAATCAACAATGGTCCATTGTCCAAATACCTAACAATGGCCCGTTGCTAGGTGACAGTGTTCCATTGTCTACATTCAACAATGGTCCGTTGCCTAGCAACTGTTGCCGGGTGACCCTCGCTAGCAACTATGTTCCATTGTCCATATTCCACAATGGTCCATTGTGAATCAACAATGGTCCATTGTCCAAATACCTAACAATGGCCCGTTGCTAGGCGACAGTGTTCCATTGTCTTTATTAAACAATGGACCGTTGCCTAGCAACCTTTGCTGGGTGACCCTTGCTTAGCAACCATGGCCCATTGCCCATATTCAACAATGGTCCATTGTGAATCAACAATGGTCCATTGTCCAAATACCTAACATTGGCCCGTTGCTAGGTGACAGTGTTCCATTGTCTACATTCAACAATGGACCGTTGCCTAGCAACCGTTGCCGGGTGACCCTTGCTTAGCAACCATGGCTCATTGTCCATATTCAACAATGGTCCATTGTGAATCAACAATGGTCCATTGTCCAAATACCTAACAATGGCCCTTGCTAGGCGACAGTGTTCCATTGTGTACATTCAACAATGGTCCGTTGCCTAGCAACCGTTGCCGGGTGACCCTTGCTTAGCAACCATGACCTATTGACCATATTCAACAAAGGTCCATTGTGAATCAACAATGGTCCATTGTCCAAATACCTAACAATGGCCCGTTGCTAGGCGACAGTGTTCCATTGTCTACATTCAACAATGGTCCATTACCTAGCAACCGTTGCCTGGTGACCCTTGCTTAGCAACCATGGCCTATTGACCATATTCAACAAAGGTGCATTGCGAATCAACAATGGTCCATTGTCCAAATACCTAACAATGGCCCGTTGCTAGGTGACAGTGTTCCATTGTCTACATTCAACAATGGTCCGTTGCCTAGCAACCGTTGCCGGGTGACACTTGCTTAGCAACCATGATTCATTGACCATATTCAACAAAGGTCCATTGTGAATCAAAAATGGTCCATTGTCCAAATACCTAACAATGGCCCGTTGCTAGGTGACAGTGTTCCATTGTCTACATTCAACAATGGTCCGTTGCCTAGCAACTGTTGCCGGGTGACCCTCGCTAGCAACTATGTTCCATTGTCCATATTCAACAATGGTCCATTGTGAATCAACAATGGTCCATTGTCCAAATACCTAACAATGGCCCGTTGCTAGGTGACAGTGTTCCATTGTCTACATTCAACAATGGTCCGTTGCCTAGCAACCGTTGCCGGGTGACACTTGCTTAGCAACCATGATTCATTGACCATATTCAACAAAGGTCCATTGTGAATCAAAAATGGTCCATTGTCCAAATACCTAACAATGGCCCGTTGCTAGGTGACAGTGTTCCATTGTCTACATTCAACAATGGTCCGTTGCCTAGCAACTGTTGCCGGGTGACCCTCGCTAGCAACTATGTTCCATTGTCCATATTCAACAATGGTCCATTGTGAATCAACAATGGTCCATTGTCCAAATACCTAACAATGGCCCGTTGCTAGGTGACAGTGTTCCATTGTCTACATTCAACAATGGTCCGTTGCCTAGCAACTGTTGCCGGGTGACCCTCGCTAGCAACTATGTTCCATTGTCCATATTCCACAATGGTCCATTGTGAATCAACAATGGTCCATTGTCCAAATACCTAACAATGGCCCGTTGCTAGGCGACAGTGTTCCATTGTCTTTATTAAACAATGGACCGTTGCCTAGCAACCTTTGCTGGGTGACCCTTGCTTAGCAACCATGGCCCATTGCCCATATTCAACAATGGTCCATTGTGAATCAACAATGGTCCATTGTCCAAATACCTAACATTGGCCCGTTGCTAGGTGACAGTGTTCCATTGTCTACATTCAACAATGGACCGTTGCCTAGCAACCGTTGCCGGGTGACCCTTGCTTAGCAACCATGGCTCATTGTCCATATTCAACAATGGTCCATTGTGAATCAACAATGGTCCATTGTCCAAATACCTAACAATGGCCCTTGCTAGGCGACAGTGTTCCATTGTGTACATTCAACAATGGTCCGTTGCCTAGCAACCGTTGCCGGGTGACCCTTGCTTAGCAACCATGGCTCATTGCCCATATTCATCAATGGTCCTTTGTGAATCAACAATGGTCCATTGTCCAAATACCTAACAATGGCCCGTTGCTAGGCAACAGTGTTCCATTGTCAACATTCAACAATGGTCCGTTGCCTAGCAACCGTTGCCGGGTGACCCTTGCTTAGCAACCATGGCTCATTGCCCTTATTCAACAATGGACCATTGTGAATCAACAACAGTCCATTATCCAAGTACCTAAAAATGGCCCGTTGCTAGGAGACAGTGTTCCATTGTCTACATTCAACAATGGTCCGTTGCCTAGCAACCGTTGCCGGGTGACCCTTGCTTAGCAACCATGGCTCATTGCCCATATTCAACAAAGGACCATTGTGAATCAACAATAGTCCATTGTCCAAGTACCTAAAAATGGCCCGTTGCTAGGCGACAGTGTTCCATTGTCTACATTCAACAATGGTCCGTTGCCTAGCACCCGTTGCCGGATGACCCTTGCTTAGCAACCGTGGCTCATTGTGCATATTCAACAATGGTCCATTGTGAATCAACAATGGTCCATTGTCCAAATACCTTACAATGGCCCGTTGCTAGGCGACAGTGTTCCATTGTCTACATTCAACAATGGACCGTTGCCTAGCAACCGTTTCCGGGTGACCCTTGCTTAGCAACCATAACCTATTGACCATATTCAACAAAGGTCCATTGTGAATCAACAATAGTCCATTATCCAAGTACCTAACAATGGCCCGTTGCTAGGCGACAGTGTTCCATTGTCTACTTTCAACAATGGTCCGTTGCCTAGCAACCGTTGCCGGATGACCCTTGCTTAGCAACCATGGCTCATTGTCTATATTCAATAATGGTCCATTGTGAATCAACAATGGTCCATTGTCCAAATACCTTACAATGGCCCGTTGCTAGGCGACAGTGTTCCATTGTCTACATTCAACAATGGTCTGTTGCCTAGCAACCATTGCCGGGTGACACTTGCTTAGCAACCATGGTTCATTTCCCATATTCAACAATGGTCCATTGTGAACCATCAATGGTCCATTGTCCAAATACCTAACAATGGCCCGTTGCTAGGCGAAAGTGTTCCATTGTCTACATTCAATAATGGTCTGTTGCCTAGCAACCGTTGCCGGGTGACCTTTGCTTAGCAACCATGGTCCATTGTCCATATTCAACAATGGTCCATTGTGAATCAACAATAGTGCATTGTCCACATACCTTACAATGGCCCGTTGCTAGGCGACAGTGTTCCATTGTCTACATTCAACAATGGTCTGTTGCCTAGCAACCGTTGCCGGGTGACCCTTGCTTAGCAACAATGGTTCATTGCCCATATTCAACAATGGTCCATTGTGAATCAACAATGGTCCATTGTCCAAATACCTAACAATAGCCCGTTGCTAGGCGAAAGTGTTCCATTGTCTACATTCAATAATGGTCTGTTGCCTATCAACCGTTGCCGGGTGACCTTTGCTTAGCAACCATGGTCCATTGTCCATATTCAACAATGGTCCATTGTGAATCAACAATGGTCCATTGTCCAAATACCTTACAATGGCCCGTTGCTAGGCGACAGTGTTCCATTGTCTACATTCAACAAAGGTCTGTTGCCTAGCAACCGTTGCCGGGTGACCCTTGCTTAGCAACCATGGTTCATTGCCCATATTCAACAATGGTCCATTGTGAATCAACAATGGTCCATTGTCCAAATTCCGAACAATGGCCCGTTGCTAGGCGACAGTGTTCCGTTGTCTACATTCAACAATGGTCCGTTGCCTAGCAACCGTTGCCGGGTGACCCTTGCTTAGCAACCATGGCTCATTGTCCTTATTCAACAGTGGTCCATTGTGAATCAACAATGGTCCATTGTCCAAATACCTAACAATGGCGGGTTGCTAGGCGACAGTGTTCCATTGTCTACATTTAACAATGGTCCTTTGCCTAGCAACCGTTGCCGGGTGACCCTTGCTTAGCAACCATGGCTCATTGCCCATATTCAACAATGGACCATTGTGAATCAACAATGGTCCATTGTCCAAATTCCGAACAATGGCCCGTTGCTAGGCGACAGTGTTCCATTGTCTACATTCAACAATGGTCCGTTGCCTAGCAACCGTTGCCGGGTGACCCTTGCTTAGCAACCATGGCTCATTGTCCTTATTCAACAGTGGTCCATTGTGAATCAACAATGGTCCATTGTCCAAATACCTAACAATGGCGGGTTGCTAGGCGACAGTGTTCCATTGTCTACATTTAACAATGGTCCTTTGCCTAGCAACCGTTGCCGGGTGACCATTGCTTAGCAACCATGGTTCATTGCCCATATTCAGCAATGGTCCATTGTGAATCAACAATGGTCCATTGTCCAAAATACCTAACAATGGCCCGTTGCTAGGCGAAAGTGTTCCATTGTCTACATTCAATAATATTCTGTTGCCTAGCAACCGTTGCCGGGTGACCCTTGCTTAGCAACCATGACCTATTGCCCATATTCAACAATGGTCCATTGTGAATCAACAATGGTCCATTGTCCAAAATACCTAACAATGGCCCGTTGCTAGGCGAAAGTGTTCCATTGTCTACATTCAATAATATTCTGTTGCCTAGCAACCGTTGCCGGGTGACCCTTGCTTAGCAACCATGACCTATTGACCATATTCAACAAAGGTCCATTGTGAATCAACAATGGTCCATTGTCCAAGTACCTAACAATGGCCCGTTGCTAGGTGACAGTGTTCCATTGTCTACATTCAACAATGGTCCGTTGCCTAGCAACCGTTGTCAGGTGACCCTTGCTTAGCAATTATGGCTCATTGCCCATATTCAACAAAGGTCCATTGTGAATCAACAATAGTCCATTGTCCAAGTACCTAACAATGGCCCTTGCTAGGCGACAGTGTTCCATTGTCTACATTCAACAATGGTCCGTTGCCTAGCAACTGTTGCCGGATGACCCTTGCTTAGCAACCATGGCTCATAGTCTATATTCAACAATGGTCCATTGTGAATCAAAAATGGTCAATTGTCCAAATACCTAACAATGGCCCGTTGCTAGGCGACAGTGTTCCATTGTCTACATTCAACAATGGTCAGTTGCCTAGCAACCATTGCCGGGTGACCCTTGCTTAGCAACCATGGCTAATTGCCCATATTCAACAATGGACCATTGTGAATCAACAATAGTCCATTGTCCAAATACCTAACAATGGCCCGTTGCTAGGCGACAGTGTTCCATTGTCTACATTCAACAATGGTCTGTTGCCTAGCAACCGTTACCATGTGACCCTTGCTTAGCAACCATGGCTCATTGCCCATATTCAACAAAGGTCCATTGTGAATCAACAATGGTCCATTGTCCAAATACCTAACAATGGCCCGTTGCTAGGCGACAGTGTTCCATTGTCTACATTCAACAATGGTCCGTTGCCTAGCAACCGTTGCCGGGTGACCCTTGCTTAGCAACCATGGCTCTTTGCCCATATTCAGCAATGGACCATTGTGAATCAACAATAGTCCATTGTCCAAATACCTAACAATGGCCCGTTGCTAGGTGACAGTGTTCCATTGTCTACATTCAACAATGGACCGTTGCCTAGCAACCGTTGCCGGGTGACCCTTGCTTAGCAACCATGGCCAATTGCCGATATTCAACAATGGTCCATTGTGAACCATAAATGGTCCATTGTCCAAATACCTAACAATGGCCCGTTGCTAGGCGACAGTGTTCCATTGTCTACATTCAACAATGGTCCGTTGCCTAGCAACCGTTGCCGGGTGACCCTTGCTTAGCAACCATGGCCTATTGACCATATTCAACAAAGGTCCATTGTGAATCAACAATGGTCCATTGTCCAAATACCTAACAATGGCCCGTTGCTAGGCGACAGTGTTCCATTGTCTACATTCAATAATGGACCGTTGCCTAGCAACCGTTGCCAGGTGACCCTTGCTTAGCAACCATGGCCAATTGCCGATATTCAACAATGGTCCATTGTGAACCATAAATGGTCCATTGTCCAAATACCTAACAATGGCCCGTTGCTAGGCAAAAGTGTTCCAATGTCTACATTCAATAATGGTCTGTTGCCTAGCAACCGTTGCTGGGTGACCTTTGCTTAGCAACCATGGTCCATTGTCCATATTCAACAATGGTCCATTGTGAATCAACAATGGTCCATTGTCCAAATACCTAACAATGGCCCGTTGCTAGGCGACAGTGTTCCATTGTCTACATTCAACAATGGTCCATTACCTAGCAACCGTTGCCGGGTGACCCTTGCTTAGCAACCATGGCCTATTGACCATATTCAACAAAGGTGCATTGCGAATCAACAATGGTCCATTGTCCAAAATGCCTAACAATGGCCCATTGCTAGGCGACAGTGTTCTGTTGTCTACATTCAACAATGGTCCGTTGCCGGGTGACCCTTGCTTAGCAACCATGGCTCATTGTCCATATTCAACAATGGTCCATTGTGAATCAACAATGGTCCATTGTCCAAATACCTAACAATGGCCCGTTGCTAGGCGACAGTGTTCCGTTGTCTACATTCAACAATGGTCCGTTGCCTATCAACCGTTGCCGGGTGACCCTTGCTTAGCAACCATGGCTCATTGTCCATATTCAACAATGGTCCATTGTGAATCAACAATGGTCCATTGTCCAAATACCTAACAATGGCCCGTTGCTAGGCGACAGTGTTCCATTGTCTACATTCAACAATGATCCGTTGCCTAGCAACCGTTGCCGGGTGACCCTTGCTTAGCAACCATGGTTCATTGCCCATATTCAACAATGGTCCATTGTGAATCAACAATGGTCCATTGTCCAAAATACCTAACAATGGCCCGTTGCTAGGCGAAAGTGTTCCATTGTCTACATTCAATAATGGTCTGTTGCCTAGCAACCGTTGCCGGGTGACCCTTGCTTAGCAACCATGACCTATTGACCATATTCAACAAAGGTCCATTGTGAATCAACAATGGTCCATTGTCCAAATACCTAACAATGGCCCGTTGCTAGGCGACAGTGTTCCATTGTCTACATTCAACAATGGTCCATTACCTAGCAACCGTTGCCGGGTGACCCTTGCTTAGCAACCATGGCCTATTGACCATATTCAACAAAGGTGCATTGCGAATCAACAATGGTCCATTGTCCAAATACCTAACAATGGCCCGTTGCTAGGTGACAGTGTTCCATTGTCTACATTCAACAATGGTCCGTTGCCTAGCAACCGTTGCCGGGTGACACTTGCTTAGCAACCATGATTCATTGACCATATTCAACAAAGGTCCATTGTGAATCAAAAATGGTCCATTGTCCAAATACCTAACAATGGCCCGTTGCTAGGTGACAGTGTTCCATTGTCTACATTCAACAATGGTCCGTTGCCTAGCAACTGTTGCCGGGTGACCCTCGCTAGCAACTATGTTCCATTGTCCATATTCAACAATGGTCCATTGTGAATCAACAATGGTCCATTGTCCAAATACCTAACAATGGCCCGTTGCTAGGTGACAGTGTTCCATTGTCTACATTCAACAATGGTCCGTTGCCTAGCAACTGTTGCCGGGTGACCCTCGCTAGCAACTATGTTCCATTGTCCATATTCAACAATGGTCCATTGTGAATCAACAATGGTCCATTGTCCAAATACCTAACAATGGCCCGTTGCTAGGTGACAGTGTTCCATTGTCTTTATTAAACAATGGACCGTTGCCTAGCAACCTTTGCTGGGTGACCCTTGCTTAGCAACCATGGCCCATTGCCCATATTCAACAATGGTCCATTGTGAATCAACAATGGTCCATTGTCCAAATACCTAACATTGGCCCGTTGCTAGGTGACAGTGTTCCATTGTCTACATTCAACAATGGACCGTTGCCTAGCAACCGTTGCCGGGTGACCCTTGCTTAGCAACCATGGCTCATTGTCCATATTCAACAATGGTCCATTGTGAATCAACAATGGTCCATTGTCCAAATACCTAACAATGGCCCTTGCTAGGCGACAGTGTTCCATTGTGTACATTCAACAATGGTCCGTTGCCTAGCAACCGTTGCCGGGTGACCCTTGCTTAGCAACCATGGCTCATTGCCCATATTCATCAATGGTCCATTGTGAATCAACAATGGTCCATTGTCCAAATACCTAACAATGGCCCGTTGCTAGGCGACAGTGTTCCATTGTCAACATTCAACAATGGTCCGTTGCCTAGCAACCGTTGCCGGGTGACCCTTGCTTAGCAACCATGGCTCATTGCCCATATTCAACAATGGACCATTGTGAATCAACAACAGTCCATTATCCAAGTACCTAAAAATGGCCCGTTGCTAGGAGACAGTGTTCCATTGTCTACATTCAACAATGGTCCGTTGCCTAGCAACCGTTGCCGGGTGACCCTTGCTTAGCAACCATGGCTCATTGCCCATATTCAACAAAGGACCATTGTGAATCAACAATAGTCCATTGTCCAAGTACCTAAAAATGGCCCGTTGCTAGGCGACAGTGTTCCATTGTCTACATTCAACAATGGTCCGTTACCTAGCACCCGTTGCCGGATGACCCTTGCTTAGCAACCGTGGCTCATTGTCCATATTCAACAATGGTCCATTGTGAATCAACAATGGTCCATTGTCCAAATACCTTACAATGGCCCGTTGCTAGGCGACAGTGTTCCATTGTCTACATTCAACAATGGACCGTTGCCTAGCAACCGTTTCCGGGTGACCCTTGCTTAGCAACCATGGCCAATTGCCGATATTCAACAATGGTCCATTGTGAACCATCAATGGTCCATTGTCCAAATACCTAACAATGGCCCATTGCTAGGCGAAAGTGTTCCATTGTCTACATTCAATAATGGTCTGTTGCCTCGCAACCGTTGCCGGGTGACCTTTGCTTAGCAACCATGGTCCATTGTCCATATTCAACAATGGTCCATTGTGAATCAACAATGGTCCATTGTCCAAATACCTTACAATGGCCCGTTGCTAGGCGACAGTTTTCCATTGTCTACATTCAACAATGGTCCGTTGCCTAGCAACCGTTGCCAGGTGACCCTTGCTTAGCAACCATGGCTCATTGTCCATATTCAACAATGGTCCATTGTGAATCAACAATGGTCCATTGTCCAAATACCTAACAATGGCCCGTTGCTAGGCGACAGTGTTCCGTTGTCTACATTCAACAATGGTCCGTTGCCTAGCAACCGTTGCCGGGTGACCCTTGCTTAGCAACCATGGCCAATTGCCGATATTCAACAATGGTCCATTGTGAACCATAAATGGTCCATTGTCCAAATACCTAACAATGGCCCGTTGCTAGGCGACAGTGTTCCATTGTCTACATTCAACAATGGTCCGTTGCCTAGTAACCGTTGCCGGGTGACACTTGCTTAGCAACCATGGCTCATTGCCCATATTCAACAATGGTCCATTGTGAATCAACAATGGTCCATTGTCCAAATACCTAACAATGGCCCATTGCTAGGCAACAGCATTCCATTGTCTACATTTAACAATGGTCCGTTGCCTAGCAACCGTTGCCGGGTGACCCTTGCTTAGCAACCATGGCTCATTGCCCATATTCAACAATGGTCCATTGTGAATCAAAAATGGTCCATTGTCCAAATACCTAACAATGGCCCGTTGTTAGGCGACAGTGTTCCATTGTCTACATTCAACAATGGTCTGTTGCCTAGCAACCGTTGCCGGGTGATCCTTGCTTAGCAACCATGGCTCATTGCCCATATTCAACAATGGACCAATCTGAATCAACAGTAGTCCATTGTCCAAATACCTAACAATGGCCCGTTGCTAGGCGACAGTGTTCCATTGTCTACATTCAACAATGGTCCGTTGCCTAGCAACCGTTGACGGGTGACCCTTGCTTAGCAACCATGGCTCATTGCCCATATTCAACAATGGTCCATTGTGAATCAACAATGGTCCATTGTCCAAATACCTAACAATGGCCCGTTGCTAGGCGATAGTGTTCCATTGTCTACATTCAACAATGGCCCGTTGCCTAGCAACCGTTTCCGGGTGACCCTTGCTTAGCAACCATGGCCTATTGCCCATATTCAACAATGGTCCACTGTGAATTAACAATAGTCCATTGTCCAAATACCTATCAATGGCCCGTTGCTAGGTGACAGTGTTCCATTGTCTACATTCAACAATGGACCGTTGCCTAGCAACCGTTGCCGGGTGACCCTTGCTTAGCAACCATGGCCAATTGCCGATATTCAACAATGGTCCATTGTGAACCAACAATGGTCCATTGTCCAAATACCTAACAATGGCCCATTGTTAGGCGACAGTGTTCCATTGTCTACATTCAACAATGGTCCGTTGCCTAGCAACTGTTGCCGGGTGACCCTCGCTAGCAACTATGTTCCATTGTCCATATTCAACAATGGTCCATTGTGAATCAACAATGGTCCATTGTCCAAATACCTAACAATGGCCCGTTGCTAGGTGACAGTGTTCCATTGTCTACATTCAACAATGGTCCGTTGCCTAGCAACTGTTGCCGGGTGACCCTCGCTAGCAACTATGTTCCATTGTCCATATTCAACAATGGTCCATTGTGAATCAACAATGGTCCATTGTCCAAATACCTAACAATGGCCCGTTGCTAGGTGACAGTGTTCCATTGTCTACATTCAACAATGGTCCGTTGCCTAGCAACTGTTGCCGGGTGACCCTCGCTAGCAACTATGTTCCATTGTCCATATTCAACAATGGTCCATTGTGAATCAACAATGGTCCATTGTCCAAATACCTAACAATGGCCCGTTGCTAGGTGACAGTGTTCCATTGTCTTTATTAAACAATGGACCGTTGCCTAGCAACCTTTGCTGGGTGACCCTTGCTTAGCAACCATGGCCCATTGCCCATATTCAACAATGGTCCATTGTGAATCAACAATGGTCCATTGTCCAAATACCTAACATTGGCCCGTTGCTAGGTGACAGTGTTCCATTGTCTACATTCAACAATGGACCGTTGCCTAGCAACCGTTGCCGGGTGACCCTTGCTTAGCAACCATGGCTCATTGTCCATATTCAACAATGGTCCATTGTGAATCAACAATGGTCCATTGTCCAAATACCTAACAATGGCCCTTGCTAGGCGACAGTGTTCCATTGTGTACATTCAACAATGGTCCGTTGCCTAGCAACCGTTGCCGGGTGACCCTTGCTTAGCAACCATGGCTCATTGCCCATATTCATCAATGGTCCATTGTGAATCAACAATGGTCCATTGTCCAAATACCTAACAATGGCCCGTTGCTAGGCGACAGTGTTCCATTGTCAACATTCAACAATGGTCCGTTGCCTAGCAACCGTTGCCGGGTGACCCTTGCTTAGCAACCATGGCTCATTGCCCATATTCAACAATGGACCATTGTGAATCAACAACAGTCCATTATCCAAGTACCTAAAAATGGCCCGTTGCTAGGAGACAGTGTTCCATTGTCTACATTCAACAATGGTCCGTTGCCTAGCAACCGTTGCCGGGTGACCCTTGCTTAGCAACCATGGCTCATTGCCCATATTCAACAAAGGACCATTGTGAATCAACAATAGTCCATTGTCCAAGTACCTAAAAATGGCCCGTTGCTAGGCGACAGTGTTCCATTGTCTACATTCAACAATGGTCCGTTACCTAGCACCCGTTGCCGGATGACCCTTGCTTAGCAACCGTGGCTCATTGTCCATATTCAACAATGGTCCATTGTGAATCAACAATGGTCCATTGTCCAAATACCTTACAATGGCCCGTTGCTAGGCGACAGTGTTCCATTGTCTACATTCAACAATGGACCGTTGCCTAGCAACCGTTTCCGGGTGACCCTTGCTTAGCAACCATGGCCAATTGCCGATATTCAACAATGGTCCATTGTGAACCATCAATGGTCCATTGTCCAAATACCTAACAATGGCCCATTGCTAGGCGAAAGTGTTCCATTGTCTACATTCAATAATGGTCTGTTGCCTCGCAACCGTTGCCGGGTGACCTTTGCTTAGCAACCATGGTCCATTGTCCATATTCAACAATGGTCCATTGTGAATCAACAATGGTCCATTGTCCAAATACCTTACAATGGCCCGTTGCTAGGCGACAGTTTTCCATTGTCTACATTCAACAATGGTCCGTTGCCTAGCAACCGTTGCCAGGTGACCCTTGCTTAGCAACCATGGCTCATTGTCCATATTCAACAATGGTCCATTGTGAATCAACAATGGTCCATTGTCCAAATACCTAACAATGGCCCGTTGCTAGGCGACAGTGTTCCGTTGTCTACATTCAACAATGGTCCGTTGCCTAGCAACCGTTGCCGGGTGACCCTTGCTTAGCAACCATGGCCAATTGCCGATATTCAACAATGGTCCATTGTGAACCATAAATGGTCCATTGTCCAAATACCTAACAATGGCCCGTTGCTAGGCGACAGTGTTCCATTGTCTACATTCAACAATGGTCCGTTGCCTAGTAACCGTTGCCGGGTGACACTTGCTTAGCAAACTTGGCTCATTGCCCATATTCAACAATGGTCCATTGTGAATCAACAATGGTCCATTGTCCAAATACCTAACAATGGCCCATTGCTAGGCAACAGCATTCCATTGTCTACATTTAACAATGGTCCGTTGCCTAGCAACCGTTGCCGGGTGACCCTTGCTTAGCAACCATGGCTCATTGCCCATATTCAACAATGGTCCATTGTGAATCAAAAATGGTCCATTGTCCAAATACCTAACAATGGCCCGTTGTTAGGCGACAGTGTTCCATTGTCTACATTCAACAATGGTCTGTTGCCTAGCAACCGTTGCCGGGTGATCCTTGCTTAGCAACCATGGCTCATTGCCCATATTCAACAATGGACCAATCTGAATCAACAGTAGTCCATTGTCCAAATACCTAACAATGGCCCGTTGCTAGGCGACAGTGTTCCATTGTCTACATTCAACAATGGTCCGTTGCCTAGCAACCGTTGACGGGTGACCCTTGCTTAGCAACCATGGCTCATTGCCCATATTCAACAATGGTCCATTGTGAATCAACAATGGTCCATTGTCCAAATACCTAACAATGGCCCGTTGCTAGGCGATAGTGTTCCATTGTCTACATTCAACAATGGCCCGTTGCCTAGCAACCGTTTCCGGGTGACCCTTGCTTAGCAACCATGGCCTATTGCCCATATTCAACAATGGTCCACTGTGAATTAACAATAGTCCATTGTCCAAATACCTATCAATGGCCCGTTGCTAGGTGACAGTGTTCCATTGTCTACATTCAACAATGGACCGTTGCCTAGCAACCGTTGCCGGGTGACCCTTGCTTAGCAACCATGGCCAATTGCCGATATTCAACAATGGTCCATTGTGAACCAACAATGGTCCATTGTCCAAATACCTAACAATGGCCCATTGTTAGGCGACAGTGTTCCATTGTCTACATTCAACAATGGTCCGTTGCCTAGCAACCGTTGCCGGGTGATCCTTGCTTAGCAACCATGGCCTATTGCCCACATTCAACAATGGTCCACTGTGAATTAACAATAGTCCATTTTCCAAATACCTATCAATGGCCCGTTGCTAGGTGACAGTGTTCCATTGTCTACATTCAACAATGGACCGTTGCCTAGCAACCGTTGCCGGGTGACCCTTGCTTTGCAGCCATGGCCAATTGCCGATATTCAACAATGGTCCATTGTGAACCAACAATGGTCCATTGTCCAAATACCTAACAATGGCCCGTTGTTAGGCGACAGTGTTCCATTGTCTACATTCAACAATGGTCCGTTGCCTAGCAACCGTTGCCGGGTGATCCTTGCTTAGCAACCATGGCTCATTGCCCATATTCAACAATGGACCAATCTGAATCAACAGTAGTCCATTGTCCAAATACCTAACAATGGCCCGTTGCTAGGCGACAGTGTTCCATTGTCTACATTCAACAATGGTCCGTTGCCTAGCAACCGTTGCCGGGTGACCCTTGCTTAGCAACCATGGCTCATTGCCTATATTCAACAATGGTCCATTGTGAATCAACAATGGTCCATTGTCCAAATACCTAACAATGGCCCGTTGCTAGGCGACAGTGTTCCATTGTCTACATTCAACAATGGCCCGTTGCCTAGCAACCGTTTCCGGGTGACCCTTGCTTAGCAACCATGGCCTATTGCCCATATTCAACAATGGTCCACTGTGAATTAACAATAGTCCATTGTCCAAATACCTATCAATGGCCCGTTGCTAGGTGACAGTGTTCCATTGTCTACATTCAACAATGGACCGTTGCCTAGTAACCGTTGCCGGGTGACCCTTGCTTTGCAGCCATGGCCAATTGCCGATATTCAACAATGGTCCATTGTGAACCAACAATGGTCCATTGTCCAAATACCTAACAATGGCCCGTTGCTAGGTGACAGTGTTCCATTGTCTACATTCAACAATGGACCGTTGCCTAGCATCCGTTGCCGGGTGACCCTTGCTTAGCAACCATGGCCAATTGCCGATATTCAACAATGGTCCATTGTGAACCATCAATGGTCCATTGTCCAAATACCTAACAATGGCCCGTTGCTAGGCCACAGTGTTCCATTGTCTACATTCAACAATGGTCTGTTGCCTAGCAACCGTTGCCGGGTGACACTTGCTTAGCAACCATGATTCATTGCCCATATTCAACAAAGGTCCATTGTGAATCAACAATGGTCCATTGTCCAAATACCTAACAATGGCCCGTTGCTAGGTGACAGTGTTCCATTGTCTACATTCAACAATGGTCCGTTGCCTAGCAACCGTTGCCGGGTGACTCTTGCTTAGCAACCATGGCTCATTGCCCATATTCAACAATGGTCCATTGTGAATCAACAATGGTCCATTGTCCAAATACCTATCAATGGCCCGTTGCTAGGCGACAGTGTTCCATTGTCTTTATTAAACAATTGTCCGTTGCCTAGCAACTGTTGCCGGGTGACCCTCGCTAGCAACTATGTTGCATTGTCCGTATTCAACAATGGTCCATTGGGAATCAAAAATGGTCAATTGTCCAAATACCTAACAATGGCCCGTTGCTAGGCGAAAGTGTTCCATTGTCTACATTCAACAATGGTCTGTTGCCTAGCAACCGTTGCCGGGTGATCCTTGCTTAGCAACCATGGCTCATTGCCCATATTCAACAATGGACCAATCTGAATCAACAGTAGTCCATTGTCCAAATACCTAACAATGGCCCGTTGCTAGGCGACAGTGTTCCATTGTCTACATTCAACAATGGTCCGTTGCCTAGCAACCGTTGACGGGTGACCCTTGCTTAGCAACCATGGCTCATTGCCCATATTCAACAATGGTCCATTGTGAATCAACAATGGTCCATTGTCCAAATACCTAACAATGGCCCGTTGCTAGGCGATAGTGTTCCATTGTCTACATTCAACAATGGCCCGTTGCCTAGCAACCGTTTCCGGGTGACCCTTGCTTAGCAACCATGGCCTATTGCCCATATTCAACAATGGTCCACTGTGAATTAACAATAGTCCATTGTCCAAATACCTATCAATGGCCCGTTGCTAGGTGACAGTGTTCCATTGTCTACATTCAACAATGGACCGTTGCCTAGCAACCGTTGCCGGGTGACCCTTGCTTAGCAACCATGGCCAATTGCCGATATTCAACAATGGTCCATTGTGAACCAACAATGGTCCATTGTCCAAATACCTAACAATGGCCCATTGTTAGGCGACAGTGTTCCATTGTCTACATTCAACAATGGTCCGTTGCCTAGCAACCGTTGCCGGGTGATCCTTGCTTAGCAACCATGGCCTATTGCCCACATTCAACAATGGTCCACTGTGAATTAACAATAGTCCATTTTCCAAATACCTATCAATGGCCCGTTGCTAGGTGACAGTGTTCCATTGTCTACATTCAACAATGGACCGTTGCCTAGCAACCGTTGCCGGGTGACCCTTGCTTTGCAGCCATGGCCAATTGCCGATATTCAACAATGGTCCATTGTGAACCAACAATGGTCCATTGTCCAAATACCTAACAATGGCCCGTTGTTAGGCGACAGTGTTCCATTGTCTACATTCAACAATGGTCCGTTGCCTAGCAACCGTTGCCGGGTGATCCTTGCTTAGCAACCATGGCTCATTGCCCATATTCAACAATGGACCAATCTGAATCAACAGTAGTCCATTGTCCAAATACCTAACAATGGCCCGTTGCTAGGCGACAGTGTTCCATTGTCTACATTCAACAATGGTCCGTTGCCTAGCAACCGTTGCCGGGTGACCCTTGCTTAGCAACCATGGCTCATTGCCTATATTCAACAATGGTCCATTGTGAATCAACAATGGTCCATTGTCCAAATACCTAACAATGGCCCGTTGCTAGGCGACAGTGTTCCATTGTCTACATTCAACAATGGCCCGTTGCCTAGCAACCGTTTCCGGGTGACCCTTGCTTAGCAACCATGGCCTATTGCCCATATTCAACAATGGTCCACTGTGAATTAACAATAGTCCATTGTCCAAATACCTATCAATGGCCCGTTGCTAGGTGACAGTGTTCCATTGTCTACATTCAACAATGGACCGTTGCCTAGTAACCGTTGCCGGGTGACCCTTGCTTTGCAGCCATGGCCAATTGCCGATATTCAACAATGGTCCATTGTGAACCAACAATGGTCCATTGTCCAAATACCTAACAATGGCCCGTTGCTAGGTGACAGTGTTCCATTGTCTACATTCAACAATGGACCGTTGCCTAGCATCCGTTGCCGGGTGACCCTTGCTTAGCAACCATGGCCAATTGCCGATATTCAACAATGGTCCATTGTGAACCATCAATGGTCCATTGTCCAAATACCTAACAATGGCCCGTTGCTAGGCCACAGTGTTCCATTGTCTACATTCAACAATGGTCTGTTGCCTAGCAACCGTTGCCGGGTGACACTTGCTTAGCAACCATGATTCATTGCCCATATTCAACAAAGGTCCATTGTGAATCAACAATGGTCCATTGTCCAAATACCTAACAATGGCCCGTTGCTAGGTGACAGTGTTCCATTGTCTACATTCAACAATGGTCCGTTGCCTAGCAACCGTTGCCGGGTGACTCTTGCTTAGCAACCATGGCTCATTGCCCATATTCAACAATGGTCCATTGTGAATCAACAATGGTCCATTGTCCAAATACCTATCAATGGCCCGTTGCTAGGCGACAGTGTTCCATTGTCTTTATTAAACAATTGTCCGTTGCCTAGCAACTGTTGCCGGGTGACCCTCGCTAGCAACTATGTTGCATTGTCCGTATTCAACAATGGTCCATTGGGAATCAAAAATGGTCAATTGTCCAAATACCTAACAATGGCCCGTTGCTAGGCGAAAGTGTTCCATTGTCTACATTCAACAATGGTCCATTGCCTAGCAACCATTGCTGGGTGACCCTTGCTTAGCAACCATGGCTCATTGCCCATATTCATCAATGGTCCATTGTGAATCAACAATGGTCCATTGTCCAAATACCTAACAATGGCCCATTGCTAGGCGACAGCATTCCATTGTCTACATTTAACAATGGTCCGTTGCCTAGCAACCGTTGCCGGGTGACCCTTGCTTAGCAACCATGGCTCATTGCCCATATTCAACAATGGTCCATTGTGAATCAACAATGGTCCATTGTCCAAATACCTAACAATGGCCCATTGCTTGGCAACAGTGTTCCATTGTCTTCATTAAACAATGGTCCGTTGCCTAGCAACTGTTGCCGGGTGACCCTCGCTAGCAACTATGTTCCATTGTCCGTATTCAACAATGGTCCATTGTGAATCAAAAATGGTCAGTTGTCCAAATACCTAACAATGGCCCGTTGCTAGGTGACAGTGTTCCATTGTCTACATTCAACAATGGTCCGTTGCCTAGCAACTATTGCCGGGTGACCCTTGCTTAGCAACCATGGCTCATTGCCCATATTCAACAATGGTCCATTGTGAATCAACAATGGTCCATTGTCCAAATACCTAACAATGGCCCGTTGCTAGGCGACAGTGTTCCATTGTCTACATTCAACAATGGTCCGTTGCCTAGCAACCGTTGACGGGTGACCCTTGCTTAGCAACCATGGCCTATTGACCATATTCAACAAAGGTCCATTGTGAATCAACAATGGTCCATTGTCCAAATACCTAACAATGGCCCGTTGCTAGGCGACAGTGTTCCATTGTCTACATTCAACAATGGTCCGTTGCCGGGTGACCCTTGCTTAGCAACCATGGCTCATTGCCCATATTCATCAATCGTCCATTGTGAATCAACAATGGTCCATTGTCCAAATACCTAACAATGGCCCGTTGCTAGGCGATAGTGTTCCATTGTCTACATTCAACAATGGTCCGTTGCCTAGCCGGGTGACCTTTGCTTAGCAACCATGGTCCATTGTCCATATTCAACAATGGTCCATTGTGAATCAACAATAGTGCATTGTCCAAATACCTTACAATGGCCCGTTGCTAGGCGACAGTGTTCCATTGTCTACATTCAACAATGGTCTGTTGCCTAGCAACCGTTGCCGGGTGACCCTTGCTTAGCAACCATGGTTCATTGCCCATATTCAACAATGGTCCATTGTGAATCAACAATGGTCCATTGTCCAAATACCTAACAATAGCCCGTTGCTAGGCGAAAGTGTTCCATTGTCTACATTCAATAATGGTCTGTTGCATATCAACCGTTGCCGGGTGACCTTTGCTTAACAACCATGGTCCATTGTCCATATTCAACAATGGTCCATTGTGAATCAACAATGGTCCATTGTCCAAATACCTTACAATGGCCCGTTGCTAGGCGACAGTGTTCCATTGTCTACATTCAACAAAGGTCTGTTGCCTAGCAACCGTTGCCGGGTGACCCTTGCTTAGCAACCATGGCTCATTGTCCTTATTCAACAGTGGTCCATTGTGAATCAACAATGGTCCATTGTCCAAATACCTAACAATGGCGGGTTGCTAGGCGACAGTGTTCCATTGTCTACATTTAACAATGGTCCTTTGCCTAGCAACCGTTGCCGGGTGACCCTTGCTTAGCAACCATGGCTCATTGCCCATATTCAACAATGGACCATTGTGAATCAACAATGGTCCATTGTCCAAATACCTAACAATGGCCCGTTGCTAGGCGACAGTGTTCCATTGTCTACATTCAACAATGGTCCGTTGCCTAGCAACCGTTGCCGGGTGACCCTTGCTAGCAACTATGTTCCATTGTCCATATTCAACAATGGTCCATTGTGAATCAACAATGGTCCATTGTCCAAATACCTAACAATGGCCCGTTGCTAGGCGACAGTGTTCCATTGTCTACATTCAACAATGGTCCTTTGCCTAGCAACCGTTGCCGGGTGACCCTTGCTTAACAACCATGGCTCATTGCCCATATTCAACAATGGTCCACTGTGAATTAACAATAGTCCATTGTCCAAATACCTAACAATGGCCCGTTGCTAGGCGAAAGTGTTCCATTGTCTACATTCAATAATGGTCTGTTGCCTAGCTAACGTTGCCGGGTGACCCTTGCTTAGCAACCATGGTTCATTGCCCATATTCAACAATGGTCCATTGTGAATCAACAATGGTCCATTGTCCAAAATACCTAACAATGGCCCGTTGCTAGGCGAAAGTGTTCCATTGTCTACATTCAATAATATTCTGTTGCCTAGCAACCGTTGCCGGGTGACCCTTGCTTAGCAACCATGACCTATTGACCATATTCAACAAAGGTCCATTGTGAATCAACAATGGTCCATTGTCCAAGTACCTAACAATGGCCCGTTGCTAGGTGACAGTGTTCCATTGTCTACATTCAACAATGGTCCGTTGCCTAGCAACCGTTGCCGGGTGACCCTTGCTTAGCAATTATGGCCAATTGCCGATATTCAACAATGGTCCATTGTGAACCATCAATGGTCCATTGTCCAAATACCTAACAATGGCCCGTTGCTAGGCCACAGTGTTCCATTGTCTACATTCAACAATGGTCTGTTGCCTAGCAACCGTTGCCGGGTGACACTTGCTTAGCAACCATGATTCATTGCCCATATTCAACAAAGGTCCATTGTGAATCAACAATGGTCCATTGTCCAAATACCTAACAATGGCCCGTTGCTAGGTGACAGTGTTCCATTGTCTACATTCAACAATGGTCCGTTGCCTAGCAACCGTTGCCGGGTGACTCTTGCTTAGCAACCATGGCTCATTGCCCATATTCAACAATGGTCCATTGTGAATCAACAATGGTCCATTGTCCAAATACCTAACAATGGCCCGTTGCTAGGCGACAGTGTTCCATTGTCTACATTCAACAATGGTCCATTACCTAGCAACCTTTGCCGGGTGACCCTTGCTTAGCAACCATGGCCTATTGACCATATTCAACAAAGGTCCATTGTGAATCAACAATGGTCCATTGTCCAAATACCTATCAATGGCCCGTTGCTAGGCGACAGTGTTCCATTGTCTTTATTAAACAATTGTCCGTTGCCTAGCAACTGTTGCCGGGTGACCCTCGCTAGCAACTATGTTGCATTGTCCGTATTCAACAATGGTCCATTGGGAATCAAAAATGGTCAATTGTCCAAATACCTAACAATGGCCCGTTGCTAGGCGAAAGTGTTCCATTGTCTACATTCAACAATGGTCCATTGCCTAGCAACCATTGCCGGGTGACCCTTGCTTAGCAACCATGGCTCATTGCCCATATTCATCAATGGTCCATTGTGAATCAACAATGGTCCATTGTCCAAATACCTAACAATGGCCCATTGCTAGGCGACAGCATTCCATTGTCTACATTTAACAATGGTCCGTTGCCTAGCAACCGTTGCCGGGTGACCCTTGCTTAGCAACCATGGCTCATTGCCCATATTCAACAATGGTCCATTGTGAATCAACAATGGTCCATTGTCCAAATACCTAACAATGGCCCATTGCTTGGCAACAGTGTTCCATTGTCTTCATTAAACAATGGTCCGTTGCCTAGCAACTGTTGCCGGGTGACCCTCGCTAGCAACTATGTTCCATTGTCCGTATTCAACAATGGTCTATTGTGAATCAAAAATGGTCAGTTGTCCAAATACCTAACAATGGCCCGTTGCTAGGTGACAGTGTTCCATTGTCTACATTCAACAATGGTCCGTTGCCTAGCAACTATTGCCGGGTGACCCTTGCTTAGCAACCATGGCTCATTGCCCATATTCAACAATGGTCCATTGTGAATCAACAATGGTCCATTGTCCAAATACCTAACAATGGCCCGTTGCTAGGCGACAGTGTTCCATTGTCTACATTCAACAATGGTCCGTTGCCTAGCAACCGTTGACGGGTGACCCTTGCTTAGCAACCATGGCCTATTGACCATATTCAACAAAGGTCCATTGTGAATCAACAATGGTCCATTGTCCAAATACCTAACAATGGCCCGTTGCTAGGCGACAGTGTTCCATTGTCTACTTTCAACAATGGTCCGTTGCCTAGCAACCGTTGCCGGATGACCCTTGCTTAGCAACCATGGCTCATTGTCTATATTCAATAATGGTCCATTGTGAATCAACAATGGTCCATTGTCCAAATACCTTACAATGGCCCGTTGCTAGGCGACAGTGTTCCATTGTCTACATTCAACAATGTTCTGTTGCCTAGCAACCATTGCCGGGTGACACTTGCTTAGCAACCATGGTTCATTTCCCATATTCAACAATGGTCCATTGTGAACCATCAATGGTCCATTGTCCAAATACCTAACAATGGCCCGTTGCTAGGCGACAGTGTTCCATTGTCTACATTCAACAATGGTCTTTTGCCTAGCAACCGTTGCCGGGTGACCCTTGCTTAGCAACCATGGTTCATTGCCCATATTCAACAATGGTCCATTGTGAATCAACAATGGTCCATTGTCCAAATACCTAACAATAGCCCGTTGCTAGGCGAAAGTGTTCCATTGTCTACATTCAATAATGGTCTGTTGCCTATCAACCGTTGCCGGGTGACCTTTGCTTAGCAACCATGGTCCATTGTCCATATTCAACAATGGTCCATTGTGAATCAACAATGGTCCATTGTCCAAATACCTTACAATGGCCCGTTGCTAGGCGACAGTGTTCCATTGTCTACATTCAACAAAGGTCTGTTGCCTAGCAACCGTTGCCGGGTGACCCTTGCTTAGCAACCATGGTTCATTGCCCATATTCAACAATGGTCCATTGTGAATCAACAATGGTCCATTGTCCAAATTCCGAACAATGGCCCGTTGCTAGGCGACAGTGTTCCGTTGTCTACATTCAACAATGGTCCGTTGCCTAGCAACCGTTGCCGGGTGACCCTTGCTTAGCAACCATGGCTCATTGTCCTTATTCAACAGTGGTCCATTGTGAATCAACAATGGTCCATTGTCCAAATACCTAACAATGGCGGGTTGCTAGGCGACAGTGTTCCATTGTCTACATTTAACAATGGTCCTTTGCCTAGCAACCGTTGCCGGGTGACCCTTGCTTAGCAACCATGGCTCATTGCCCATATTCAACAATGGACCATTGTGAATCAACAATGGTCCATTGTCCAAATACCTAACAATGGCCCGTTGCTAGGCGACAGTGTTCCATTGTCTACATTCAACAATGGTCCGTTGCCTAGCAACCGTTGCCGGGTGACCCTTGCTAGCAACTATGTTCCATTGTCCATATTCAACAATGGTCCATTGTGAATCAACAATGGTCCATTGTCCAAATACCTAACAATGGCCCGTTGCTAGGCGACAGTGTTCCATTGTCTACATTCAACAATGGTCCTTTGCCTAGCAACCGTTGCCGGGTGACCCTTGCTTAACAACCATGGCTCATTGCCCATATTCAACAATGGTCCACTGTGAATTAACAATAGTCCATTGTCCAAATACCTAACAATGGCCCGTTGCTAGGCGAAAGTGTTCCATTGTCTACATTCAATAATGGTCTGTTGCCTAGCTAACGTTGCCGGGTGACCCTTGCTTAGCAACCATGGTTCATTGCCCATATTCAACAATGGTCCATTGTGAATCAACAATGGTCCATTGTCCAAAATACCTAACAATGGCCCGTTGCTAGGCGAAAGTGTTCCATTGTCTACATTCAATAATATTCTGTTGCCTAGCAACCGTTGCCGGGTGACCCTTGCTTAGCAACCATGACCTATTGACCATATTCAACAATGGTCCATTGTCCAAGTACCTAACAATGGCCCGTTGCTAGGTGACAGTGTTCCATTGACTACATTCAACAATGGTCCGTTGCCTAGCAACCGTTGCCGGGTGACCCTTGCTTAGCAATTATGGCTCATTGCCCATATTCAACAAAGGTCCATTGTGAATCAACAATAGTCCATTGTCCAAGTACCTAACAATGGCCCTTGCTAGGCGACAGTGTTCCATTGTCTACATTCAACAATGGTCCGTTGCCTAGCAACTGTTGCCGGATGACCCTTGCTTAGCAACCATGGCTCATAGTCTATATTCAACAATGGTCCATTGTGAATCAACAATGGTCCATTGTCCAAATACCTTACAATGGCCCGTTGCTAGGCGACAGTGTTCCATTGTCTACATTCAACAATGGTCTGTTGCCTAGCAATCGTTGCCGGGTGACACTTGCTTAGCAACCATGGTTCATTGCCCATATTCAACAATGGTCCATTGTGAACCATCAATGGTCCATTTTCCAAATACCTAACAATGGCCCGTTGCTAGGCGAAAGTGTTCCATTGTCTACATTCAATAATGGTCTGTTGCCTAGCAACCGTTGCCGGGTGACCTTTGCTTAGCAACCATGGTCCATTGTCCATATTCAACAATGGTCCATTGTGAATCAACAATATTCCATTGTCCAAATACCTTACAATGGCCCGTTGCTAGGCGACAGTGTTCCATTGTCTACATTCAACAATGGTCCTTTGCCTAGCAACCGTTGCCGGGTGACCCTTGCTTAGCAACCATGGCTCATTGCCCATATTCAACAATGGTCCATTGTGAATCAACAATGGTCCATTGTCCAAATACCTAACAATGGCCCGTTGCTAGGCGACAGTGTTCCATTGTCTACATTCAACAATGGTCCATTACCTAGCAACCGTTGCCGGGTGACCCTTGCTTAGCAACCACGACCTATTGACCATATTCAACAAAGGTCCATTGTGAATCAACAATGGTCCATTGTCCAAATACCTAACAATGGCCCGTTGCTAGGCGACAGTGTTCCATTGTCTACATTCAACAATGGTCCATTACCTAACAACCGTTGCCGGGTGACCCTTGCTTAACAACCATGGCCAATTGCCGATATTCAACAATGGTCCATTGTGAACTAACAATGGTCCATTGTCCAAATACCTAACAATGGCCCGTTGCTAGGTGACAGTGTTCCATTGTCTACATTCAACAATGGTCCATTACCTAGCAACCGTTGCCGGGTGACCCTTGCTTAACAGCCATGGCCAATTGCCGATATTCAACAATGGTCCATTGTGAACTAGCAATGGTCCATTGTCCAAATACCTAACAATGGCCCGTTGCTAGGTGACAGTGTTCCATTGTCTACATTCAACAATGGACCGTTGCCTAGCATCCGTTGCCGGGTGACCCTTGCTTAGCAACCATGGCCAATTGCCGATATTCAACAATGGTCCATTGTGAACCATCAATGGTCCATTGTCCAAATACCTAACAATGGCCCGTTGCTAGGCAAAAGTGTTCCATTGTCTACATTCAATAATGGTCTGTTGCCTAGCAACCATTGTCGGGTGACCTTTGCTTAGCAACCATGGTCCATTGTCCATATTCAACAATGGTCCATTGTGAATCAACAATGGTCCATTGTCCAAATACCTTACAATGGCCCGTTGCTAGGCGAAAGTGTTCCATTGTCTACATTCAATAATGGTCTGTTGCCTAGCAACCATTGTCGGGTGACCTTTGCTTAGCAACCATGGTCCATTGTCCATATTCAACAATGGTCCATTGTGAATCAACAATGGTCCATTGTCCAAATACCTTACAATGGCCCGTTGCTAGGCGACAGTGTTCCATTGTCTACATTCAACAATGGTCCGTTGCCTAGCAACCGTTGCTGGGTGACACTTGCTTAGCAACCATGGTTCATTGCCCATATTCAACAATGGTCAATTGTGAATCAACAATGGTCCATTGTCCAAAATACCTAACAATGGCCCGTTGCTAGGCGACAGTGTTCCGTTGTCTACATTCAACAATGGTCCGTTGCCTAGCAACCGTTGCCGGGTGACCCTTGCTTAGCAACCATGGCCTATTGACCATATTCAACAAAGGTGCATTGTGAATCAACAATGGTCCATTGTCCAAATACCTAACAATGGCCCGTTGCTAGGCGACAGTGTTCCATTGTCTACATTCAACAATGGTCTGTTGCCTAGCAACCGTTGCCGGGTGACCCTTGCTTAGCAACCATGGTTCATTGCCCATATTCAACTATGGTCCATTGTGAATCAACAATGGTCCATTGTCCAAAATACCTAACAATGGCCCGTTGCTAGGCGAAAGTGTTCCATTGTCTTTATTAAACAATGGTCCGATGCCTAGCAACCGTTGCCGGGTGACCCTTGCTAGCAACTATGTTCCATTGTCCATATTTAACAATGGTCCATTGTGAATCAACAATGGTCCATTGTCCAAATACCTAACAATGGCCCGTTGCTAGGCGACAGTGTTCCATTGTCTACATTCAACAATGGTCCTTTGCCTAGCAACCGTTGCCGGGTGACACTTGCTTAGCAACCATGGTTCATTGCCCATATTCAACAATGGTCCATTGTGAATCAACAATGGTCCATTGTCCAAAATACCTAACAATGGCCCGTTGCTAGGCGACAGTGTTCCGTTGTCTACATTCAACAATGGTCCGTTGCCTAGCAACCGTTGCCGGGTGACCCTTGCTTAGCAACCATGGCCTATTGACCATATTCAACAAAGGTTCATTGTGAATCAACAATGGTCCATTGTCCAAATACCTAACAATGGCCCGTTGCTAGGCGACAGTGTTCCATTGTCTACATTCAACAATGGTCTGTTGCCTAGCAACCGTTGCCGGGTGACCCTTGCTTAGCAAACATGGTTCATTGCCCATATTCAACTATGGTCCATTGTGAATCAACAATGGTCCATTGTCCAAAATACCTAACAATGGCCCGTTGCTAGGCGAAAGTGTTCCATTGTCTTTATTAAACAATGGTCCGATGCCTAGCAACCGTTGCCGGGTGACCCTTGCTAGCAACTATGTTCCATTGTCCATATTTAACAATGGTCCATTGTGAATCAACAATGGTCCATTGTCCAAATACCTAACAATGGCCCGTTGTTAGGCGACAGTGTTCCATTGTCTACATTCAACAATGGTCCGTTGCCTAGCAACCGTTGCCGGGTGACCTTTGCTTAGCAACCATGGTCCATTGTCCATATTCAACAATGGTCCATTGTGAATCAACAATAGTGCATTGTCCAAATACCTTACAATGGCCCGTTGCTAGGCGACAGTGTTCCATTGTCTACATTCAACAATGGTCTGTTGCCTAGCAACCGTTGCCGGGTGACCCTTGCTTAGCAACCATGGTTCATTGCCCATATTCAACAATGGTCCATTGTGAATCAACAATGGTCCATTGTCCAAATACCTAACAATAGCCCGTTGCTAGGCGAAAGTGTTCCATTGTCTACATTCAATAATGGTCTGTTGCCTATCAACCGTTGCCGGGTGACCTTTGCTTAGCAACCATGGTCCATTGTCCATATTCAACAATGGTCCATTGTGAATCAACAATGGTCCATTGTCCAAATACCTTACAATGGCCCGTTGCTAGGCGACAGTGTTCCATTGTCTACATTCAACAATGGTCTGTTGCCTAGCAACCGTTGCCGGGTGACCCTTGCTTAGCAACCATGGTTCATTGCCCATATTCAACAATGGTCCATTGTGAATCAACAATGGTCCATTGTCCAAATTCCGAACAATGGCCCGTTGCTAGGCGACAGTGTTCCGTTGTCTACATTCAACAATGGTCCGTTGCCTAGCAACCGTTGCCGGGTGACCCTTGCTTAGCAACCATGGCTCATTGTCCTTATTCAACAGTGGTCCATTGTGAATCAACAATGGTCCATTGTCCAAATACCTAACAATGGCGGGTTGCTAGGCGACAGTGTTCCATTGTCTACATTTAACAATGGTCCTTTGCCTAGCAACCGTTGCCGGGTGACCCTTGCTTAGCAACCATGGCTCATTGCCCATATTCAACAATGGACCATTGTGAATCAACAATGGTCCATTGTCCAAATACCTAACAATGGCCCGTTGCTAGGCGATAGTGTTCCATTGTCTACATTCAACAATGGTCCGTTGCCTAGCAACCGTTGCCGGGTGACCCTTGCTAGCAACTATGTTCCATTGTCCATATTCAACAATGGTCCATTGTGAATCAACAATGGTCCATTGTCCAAATACCTAACAATGGCCCGTTGCTAGGCGACAGTGTTCCATTGTCTACATTCAACAATGGTCCGTTGCCTAGCAACCGTTGCCGGGTGACACTTGCTTAGCAACCATGGTTCATTGCCCATATTCAACAATGGTCCATTGTGAATCAACAATGGTCCATTGTCCAAAATACCTAACAATGGCCCGTTGCTAGGCGACAGTGTTCCGTTGTCTACATTCAACAATGGTCCGTTGCCTAGCAACCGTTGCCGGGTGACCCTTGCTTAGCAACCATGGCCTATTGACCATATTCAACAAAGGTTCATTGTGAATCAACAATGGTCCATTGTCCAAATACCTAACAATGGCCCGTTGCTAGGCGACAGTGTTCCATTGTCTACATTCAACAATGGTCTGTTGCCTAGCAACCGTTGCCGGGTGACCCTTGCTTAGCAACCATGGTTCATTGCCCATATTCAACTATGGTCCATTGTGAATCAACAATGGTCCATTGTCCAAAATACCTAACAATGGCCCGTTGCTAGGCGAAAGTGTTCCATTGTCTTTATTAAACAATGGTCCGATGCCTAGCAACCGTTGCCGGGTGACCCTTGCTAGCAACTATGTTCCATTGTCCATATTTAACAATGGTCCATTGTGAATCAACAATGGTCCATTGTCCAAATACCTAACAATGGCCTATTGCTAGGCGACAGTGTTCTATTGTCTACATTCAACAATGGTCCTTTGCCTAGCAACCGTTGCCGGGTGACCCTTGCTTAGCAACCATGGCCTATTGACCATATTCAACAAAGGTCCATTGTGAATCAACAATGGTCCATTGTCCAAATACCTAACAATGGCCCGTTGTTAGGCGACAGTGTTCCATTGTCTACATTCAACAATGGTCCGTTGCCTAGCAACCGTTGCCGGGTAATCCTTGCTTAGCAACCATGGCTCATTGCCCATATTCAACAATGGACCAATCTGAATCAACAGTAGTCCATTGTCCAAATACCTACCAATGGCCCGTTGCTAGGCGACAGTGTTCCATTGTCTACATTCAACAATGGTCCGTTGTCTAGCAACCGTTGCTGGGTGACCCTTGCTTAGCAACCATGGCTCATTGCCCATATTCAACAATGGTCCATTGTGAATCAACAATGGTCCATTGTCCAAATACCTAACAATGGCCCGTTGCTAGGCGACAGTGTTCCATTGTCTACATTCAACAATGGCCCGTTGCCTAGCAACCATTTCCGGGTGACTCTTGCTTAGCAACCATGGCCTATTGCCCATATTCAACAATGGTCCACTGTGAATTAACAATAGTCCATTGTCCAAATACCTAACAATGGCCCGTTGCTAGGTGACAGTGT
The DNA here is from genome assembly GCF_031893055.1 of Leptodactylus fuscus. Lineage (NCBI taxonomy): Eukaryota > Metazoa > Chordata > Amphibia > Anura > Leptodactylidae > Leptodactylus > Leptodactylus fuscus. The sequence continues at coordinate 112,173 of NW_027440186.1, read as the reverse complement.
TCCATTGTCTACATTCAACAATGGACTGTTGCCTAGCAACTGTTGCCGGGTGACCCTTGCTTAGCAACTATGTTCCATTGTCCATATTTAACAATGGTCCATTGTGAATCAACAATGGTCCATTGTCCAAATACCTAACAATGGCCCGTTTCTAGGCGACAGTGTTCTATTGTCTACATTCAACAATGGTCCGTTGCCTAGCAACCGTTGCCGGGTGACCCTTGCTTAGCAACCATGGCCTATTGAGCATATTCAACAAAGGTCCATTGTGAATCAACAATGGTCCATTGTCCAAATACCTAACAATGGCTCGTTGTTAGGCGACAGTGTTCCATTGTCTACATTCAACAATGGTCCGTTGTCTAGCAACCGTTGCCGGGTGACCCTTGCTTAGCAACCATGGCTCATTGCCCATATTCAACAATGGACCATTCTGAATCAACAATAGTCCATTGTCCAAATACCTAACAATGGCCCGTTGCTAGGCGACAGTGTTCCATTGTCAACATTTAACAATGGTCCGTTGCCTAGCAACCGTTGCCGGGTGACCCTTGCTTAGCAACCATGGCTCATTGCCCATATTCAACAATGGACCATTGTGAATCAACAACAGTCCATTATCCAAGTACCTAAAAATGGCCCGTTGCTAGGAGACAGTGTTCCATTGTCTACATTCAACAATGGTCCGTTGCCTAGCAACCGTTGCCGGGTGACCCTTGCTTAGCAACCATGGCTCATTGCCCATATTCAACAAAGGACCATTGTGAATCAACAATAGTCCATTGTCCAAGTACCTAAAAATGGCCCGTTGCTAGGAGACAGTGTTCCATTGTCTATATTGAACAATGGTCCGTTGCCTAGCACCCGTTGCCGGATGACCCTTGCTTAGCAACCGTGGCTCATTGTCCATATTCAACAATGGTCCATTGTGAATCAACAATGGTCCATTGTCCAAATACCTTACAATGGCCCGTTGCTAGGCGACAGTGTTCCATTGTCTACATTCAACAATGGACCGTTGCCTAGCAACCGTTTCCGGGTGACCCTTGCTTAGCAACCATGGCCAATTGCCGATATTCAACAATGGTCCATTGTGAACCATCAATGGTCCATTGTCCAAATACCTAACAATGGCCCATTGCTAGGCGAAAGTGTTCCATTGTCTACATTCAATAATGGTCTGTTGCCTCGCAACCGTTGCCGGGTGACCTTTGCTTAGCAACCATGGTCCATTGTCCATATTCAACAATGGTCCATTGTGAATCAACAATGGTCCATTGTCCAAATACCTTACAATGGCCCGTTGCTAGGCGACAGTGTTCCATTGTCTACATTCAACAATGGTCCGTTGCCTAGCAACCGTTGCCAGGTGACCCTTGCTTAGCAACCATGGCTCATTGTCCATATTCAACAATGGTCCATTGTGAATCAACAATGGTCCATTGTCCAAATACCTAACAATGGCCCGTTGCTAGGCGACAGTGTTCCGTTGTCTACATTCAACAATGGTCCGTTGCCTAGCAACCGTTGCCGGGTGACCCTTGCTTAGCAACCATGGCCAATTGCCGATATTCAACAATGGTCCATTGTGAACCATAAATGGTCCATTGTCCAAATACCTAACAATGGCCCGTTGCGAGGCGACAGTGTTCCATTGTCTACATTCAACAATGGTCCTTTGCCTAGCAACCGTTGCCGGGTGACCCTTGCTTAACAACCATGGCTCATTGCCCATATTCAACAATGGTCCACTGTGAATTAACAATAGTCCATTGTCCAAATACCTAACAATGGCCCGTTGCTAGGCGAAAGTGTTCCATTGTCTACATTCAATAATGGTCTGTTGCCTAGCTAACGTTGCCGGGTGACCCTTGCTTAGCAACCATGGTTCATTGCCCATATTCAACAATGGTCCATTGTGAATCAACAATGGTCCATTGTCCAAAATACCTAACAATGGCCCGTTGCTAGGCGAAAGTGTTCCATTGTCTACATTCAATAATATTCTGTTGCCTAGCAACCGTTGCCGGGTGACCCTTGCTTAGCAACCATGACCTATTGACCATATTCAACAAAGGTCCATTGTGAATCAACAATGGTCCATTGTCCAAGTACCTAACAATGGCCCGTTGCTAGGTGACAGTGTTCCATTGTCTACATTCAACAATGGTCCGTTGCCTAGCAACTGTTGCCGGATGACCCTTGCTTAGCAACCATGGCTCATAGTCTATATTCAACAATGGTCCATTGTGAATCAACAATGGTCCATTGTCCAAATACCTTACAATGGCCCGTTGCTAGGCGACAGTGTTCCATTGTCTACATTCAACAATGGTCTGTTGCCTAGCAATCGTTGCCGGGTGACACTTGCTTAGCAACCATGGTTCATTGCCCATATTCAACAATGGTCCATTGTGAATCAACAATGGTCCATTGTCCAAATACTTAACAATGGCCCGTTGCTAGGTGACAGTGTTCCATTGTCTACATTCAACAATGGTCCATTACCTAGCAACCGTTGCCGGGTGACCCTTGCTTAACAGCCATGGCCAATTGCCGATATTCAACAATGGTCCATTGTGAACCATCAATGGTCCATTGTCCAAATACCTAACAATGGCCCGTTGCTAGGCGAAAGTGTTCCATTGTCTACATTCAATAATGGTCTGTTGCCTAGCAACCATTGTCGGGTGACCTTTGCTTAGCAACCATGGTCCATTGTCCATATTCAACAATGGTCCATTGTGAATCAACAATGGTCCATTGTCCAAATACCTTACAATGGCCCGTTGCTAGGCGAAAGTGTTCCATTGTCTACATTCAATAATGGTCTGTTGCCTAGCAACCATTGTCGGGTGACCTTTGCTTAGCAACCATGGTCCATTGTCCATATTCAACAATGGTCCATTGTGAATCAACAATGGTCCATTGTCCAAATACCTTACAATGGCCCGTTGCTAGGCGACAGTGTTCCATTGTCTACATTCAACAATGGTCCGTTGCCTAGCAACCGTTGCTGGGTGACACTTGCTTAGCAACCATGGTTCATTGCCCATATTCAACAATGGTCCATTGTGAATCAACAATGGTCCATTGTCCAAAATACCTAACAATGGCCCGTTGCTAGGCGACAGTGTTCCGTTGTCTACATTCAACAATGGTCCGTTGCCTAGCAACCGTTGCCGGGTGACCCTTGCTTAGCAACCATGGCCTATTGACCATATTCAACAAAGGTGCATTGTGAATCAACAATGGTCCATTGTCCAAATACCTAACAATGGCCCGTTGCTAGGCGACAGTGTTCCATTGTCTACATTCAACAATGGTCTGTTGCCTAGCAACCGTTGCCGGGTGACCCTTGCTTAGCAACCATGGTTCATTGCCCATATTCAACTATGGTCCATTGTGAATCAACAATGGTCCATTGTCCAAAATACCTAACAATGGCCCGTTGCTAGGCGAAAGTGTTCCATTGTCTTTATTAAACAATGGTCCGATGCCTAGCAACCGTTGCCGGGTGACCCTTGCTAGCAACTATGTTCCATTGTCCATATTTAACAATGGTCCATTGTGAATCAACAATGGTGCATTGTCCAAATACCTAACAATGGCCCATTGCTAGGCGACAGTGTTCCATTGTCTACATTCAACAATGGTCCTTTGCCTAGCAACCGTTGCCGGGTGACCCTTGCTTAGCAACCATGGCCTATTGACCATATTCAACAAAGGTCCATTGTGAATCAACAATGGTCCATTGTCCAAATACCTAACAATGGCCCGTTGCTAGGCGAAAGTGTTCCATTGTCTACATTCAATAATGGTCTGTTGCCTAGCAACCATTGCCGGGTGACCTTTGCTTAGCAACCATGGTCCATTGTCCATATTCAACAATGGTCCATTGTGAATCAACAATGGTCCATTGTCCAAATACCTTACAATGGCCCGTTGCTAGGCGAAAGTGTTCCATTGTCTACATTCAATAATGGTCTGTTGCCTAGCAACCATTGCCGGGTGACCATTGCTTAGCAACCATGGTCCATTGTCCATATTCAACAATGGTCCATTGTGAATCAACAATGGTCCATTGTCCAAATACCTTACAATGGCCCGTTGCTAGGCGACAGTGTTCCATTGTCTACATTCAACAATGGTCCGTTGCCTAGCAACCGTTGCCGGGTGACACTTGCTTAGCAACCATGGTTCATTGCCCATATTCAACAATGGTCCATTGTGAATCAACAATGGTCCATTGTCCAAAATACCTAACAATGGCCCGTTGCTAGGCGACAGTGTTCCATTGTCTACATTCAACAATGGTCTGTTGCCTAGCAACCGTTGCCGGGTGACCCTTGCTTAGCAACCATGGTTCATTACCCATATTCAACTATGGTCCATTGTGAATCAACAATGGTCTATTGTCCAAAATACCTAACAATGGCCCGTTGCTAGGCGAAAGTGTTCCATTGTCTTTATTAAACAATGGTCCGATGCCTAGCAACCGTTGCCGGGTGACCCTTGCTAGCAACTATGTTCCATTGTCCATATTTAACAATGGTCCATTGTGAATCAACAATGGTCCATTGTCCAAATACCTAACAATGGCCCATTGCTAGGCGACAGTGTTCTATTGTCTACATTCAACAATGGTCCTTTGCCTAGCAACCGTTGCCGGGTGACCCTTGCTTAGCAACCATGGCCTATTGACCATATTCAACAATGGTCCATTGTGAATCAACAATGGTCCATTGTCCAAATACCTAACAATGGCCCGTTGTTAGGCGACAGTGTTCCATTGTCTACATTCAACAATGGTCCGTTGCCTAGCAACCGTTGCCGGGTGATCCTTGCTTAGCAACCATGGCTCATTGCCCATATTCAACAATGGACCAATCTGAATCAACAGTAGTCCATTGTCCAAATACCTAACAATGGCCCGTTGCTAGGCGACAGTGTTCCATTGTCTACATTCAACAATGGTCCGTTGCCTAGCAACCGTTGCTGGGTGACCCTTGCTTAGCAACCATGGCTCATTGCCCATATTCAACAATGGTCCATTGTGAATCAACAATGGTCCATTGTCCAAATACCTAACAATGGCCCTTTGCTAGGCGACAGGTGTTCCATTGTCTACATTCAACAATGGCCCGTTGCCTAGCAACCATTTCTGGGTGACTCTTGCTTAGCAACCATGGCCTATTGCCCATATTCAACAATGGTCCACTGTGAATTAACAATAGTCCATTGTCCAAATACCTATCAATGGCCCGTTGCTAGGTGACAGTGTTCCATTGTCTACATTCAACAATGGACCGTTGCCTAGCAACCGTTGCCGGGTGACCCTTGCTTAGCAACTATGTTCCATTGTCCATATTTAACAATGGTCCATTGTGAATCAACAATGGTCCATTGTCCAAATACCTAACAATGGCCCGTTTCTAGGTGACAGTGTTCTATTGTCTACATTCAACAATGGTCCGTTGCCTAGCAACCGTTGCCGGGTGACCCTTGCTTAGCAACCATGGCCTATTGAGCATATTCAACAAAGGTCCATTGTGAATCAACAATGGTCCATTGTCCAAATACCTAACAATGGCCCGTTGTTAGGCGACAGTGTTCCATTGTCTACATTCAACAATGGTCCATTGCCTAGTAACCGTTGCCGGGTGACCCTTGCTTAGCAACCATGGCTCATTGCCCATATTCAACAATGGACCATTCTGAATCAACAATAGTCCATTGTCCAATACATTCAACAATGGTCCGTTGCCTAGCAACCATTGCCGGGTGACCTTTGCTTAGCAACCATGGTCCATTGTCCATATTCAACAATGGTCCATTGTGAATCAACAATGGTCCATTGTCCAAATACCTTACAATGGCCCGTTGCTAGGCGAAAGTGTTCCATTGTCTACATTCAATAATGGTCTGTTGCCTAGCAACCATTGCCGGGTGACCATTGCTTAGCAACCATGGTCCATTGTCCATATTCAACAATGGTCCATTGTGAATCAACAATGGTCCATTGTCCAAATACCTTACAATGGCCCGTTGCTAGGCGACAGTGTTCCATTGTCTACATTCAACAATGGTCCGTTGCCTAGCAACCGTTGCCGGGTGACACTTGCTTAGCAACCATGGTTCATTGCCCATATTCAACAATGGTCCATTGTGAATCAACAATGGTCCATTGTCCAAAATACCTAACAATGGCCCGTTGCTAGGCGACAGTGTTCCATTGTCTACATTCAACAATGGTCTGTTGCCTAGCAACCGTTGCCGGGTGACCCTTGCTTAGCAACCATGGTTCATTACCCATATTCAACTATGGTCCATTGTGAATCAACAATGGTCTATTGTCCAAAATACCTAACAATGGCCCGTTGCTAGGCGAAAGTGTTCCATTGTCTTTATTAAACAATGGTCCGATGCCTAGCAACCGTTGCCGGGTGACCCTTGCTAGCAACTATGTTCCATTGTCCATATTTAACAATGGTCCATTGTGAATCAACAATGGTCCATTGTCCAAATACCTAACAATGGCCCATTGCTAGGCGACAGTGTTCTATTGTCTACATTCAACAATGGTCCTTTGCCTAGCAACCGTTGCCGGGTGACCCTTGCTTAGCAACCATGGCCTATTGACCATATTCAACAAAGGTCCATTGTGAATCAACAATGGTCCATTGTCCAAATACCTAACAATGGCCCGTTGTTAGGCGACAGTGTTCCATTGTCTACATTCAACAATGGTCCGTTGCCTAGCAACCGTTGCCGGGTGATCCTTGCTTAGCAACCATGGCTCATTGCCCATATTCAACAATGGACCAATCTGAATCAACAGTAGTCCATTGTCCAAATACTTAACAATGGCCCGTTGCTAGGCGACAGTGTTCCATTGTCTACATTCAACAATGGTCCGTTGCCTAGCAACCGTTGCTGGGTGACCCTTGCTTAGCAACCATGGCTCATTGCCCATATTCAACAATGGTCCATTGTGAATCAACAATGGTCCATTGTCCAAATACCTAACAATGGCCCTTTGCTAGGCGACAGGTGTTCCATTGTCTACATTCAACAATGGCCCGTTGCCTAGCAACCATTTCTGGGTGACTCTTGCTTAGCAACCATGGCCTATTGCCCATATTCAACAATGGTCCACTGTGAATTAACAATAGTCCATTGTCCAAATACCTATCAATGGCCCGTTGCTAGGTGACAGTGTTCCATTGTCTACATTCAACAATGGACCGTTGCCTAGCAACCGTTGCCGGGTGACTCTTGCTTAGCAACTATGTTCCATTGTCCATATTTAACAATGGTCCATTGTGAATCAACAATGGTCCATTGTCCAAATACCTAACAATGGCCCGTTTCTAGGTGACAGTGTTCTATTGTCTACATTCAACAATGGTCCGTTGCCTAGCAACCGTTGCCGGGTGACCCTTGCTTAGCAACCATGGCCTATTGAGCATATTCAACAAAGGTCCATTGTGAATCAACAATGGTCCATTGTCCAAATACCTAACAATGGCCCGTTGTTAGGCGACAGTGTTCCATTGTCTACATTCAACAATGGTCCATTGCCTAGTAACCGTTGCCGGGTGACCCTTGCTTAGCAACCATGGCTCATTGCCCATATTCAACAATGGACCATTCTGAATCAACAATAGTCCATTGTCCAATACATTCAACAATGGTCCGTTGCCTAGCAACCATTGCCGGGTGACCTTTGCTTAGCAACCATGGTCCATTGTCCATATTCAACAATGGTCCATTGTGAATCAACAATGGTCCATTGTCCAAATACCTTACAATGGCCCGTTGCTAGGCGAAAGTGTTCCATTGTCTACATTCAATAATGGTCTGTTGCCTAGCAACCATTGCCGGGTGACCATTGCTTAGCAACCATGGTCCATTGTCCATATTCAACAATGGTCCATTGTGAATCAACAATGGTCCATTGTCCAAATACCTTACAATGGCCCGTTGCTAGGCGACAGTGTTCCATTGTCTACATTCAACAATGGTCCGTTGCCTAGCAACCGTTGCCGGGTGACACTTGCTTAGCAACCATGGTTCATTGCCCATATTCAACAATGGTCCATTGTGAATCAACAATGGTCCATTGTCCAAAATACCTAACAATGGCCCGTTGCTAGGCGACAGTGTTCCATTGTCTACATTCAACAATGGTCTGTTGCCTAGCAACCGTTGCCGGGTGACCCTTGCTTAGCAACCATGGTTCATTACCCATATTCAACTATGGTCCATTGTGAATCAACAATGGTCTATTGTCCAAAATACCTAACAATGGCCCGTTGCTAGGCGAAAGTGTTCCATTGTCTTTATTAAACAATGGTCCGATGCCTAGCAACCGTTGCCGGGTGACCCTTGCTAGCAACTATGTTCCATTGTCCATATTTAACAATGGTCCATTGTGAATCAACAATGGTCCATTGTCCAAATACCTAACAATGGCCCATTGCTAGGCGACAGTGTTCTATTGTCTACATTCAACAATGGTCCTTTGCCTAGCAACCGTTGCCGGGTGACCCTTGCTTAGCAACCATGGCCTATTGACCATATTCAACAAAGGTCCATTGTGAATCAACAATGGTCCATTGTCCAAATACCTAACAATGGCCCGTTGTTAGGCGACAGTGTTCCATTGTCTACATTCAACAATGGTCCGTTGCCTAGCAACCGTTGCCGGGTGATCCTTGCTTAGCAACCATGGCTCATTGCCCATATTCAACAATGGACCAATCTGAATCAACAGTAGTCCATTGTCCAAATACCTAACAATGGCCCGTTGCTAGGCGACAGTGTTCCATTGTCTACATTCAACAATGGTCCGTTGCCTAGCAACCGTTGCTGGGTGACCCTTGCTTAGCAACCATGGCTCATTGCCCATATTCAACAATGGTCCATTGTGAATCAACAATGGTCCATTGTCCAAATACCTAACAATGGCCCTTTGCTAGGCGACAGGTGTTCCATTGTCTACATTCAACAATGGCCCGTTGCCTAGCAACCATTTCTGGGTGACTCTTGCTTAGCAACCATGGCCTATTGCCCATATTCAACAATGGTCCACTGTGAATTAACAATAGTCCATTGTCCAAATACCTATCAATGGCCCGTTGCTAGGTGACAGTGTTCCATTGTCTACATTCAACAATGGACCGTTGCCTAGCAACCGTTGCCGGGTGACCCTTGCTTAGCAACTATGTTCCATTGTCCATATTTAACAATGGTCCATTGTGAATCAACAATGGTCCATTGTCCAAATACCTAACAATGGCCCGTTTCTAGGTGACAGTGTTCTATTGTCTACATTCAACAATGGTCCGTTGCCTAGCAACCGTTGCCGGGTGACCCTTGCTTAGCAACCATGGCCTATTGAGCATATTCAACAAAGGTCCATTGTGAATCAACAATGGTCCATTGTCCAAATACCTAACAATGGCCCGTTGTTAGGCGACAGTGTTCCATTGTCTACATTCAACAATGGTCCATTGCCTAGTAACCGTTGCCGGGTGACCCTTGCTTAGCAACCATGGCTCATTGCCCATATTCAACAATGGACCATTCTGAATCAACAATAGTCCATTGTCCAAATACCTAACAATGGCCTGTTGTTAGGCGACAGAGTTCCATTGTCTACATTCAACAATGGTCCGTTGCCTAGCAACCGTTGCCGGGTGACCCTTGCTTAGCAACCATGGCTCATTGCCCATATTCAACAATGGTCCATTGTGAATCAACAATGGTCCATTGTCCAAATACCTAACAATGGCCCGTTGCTAGGCGACAGTGTTCCATTGTCTACATTCAACAATGGTCCATTACCTAGCAACCGTTGCCGGGTGACCCTTGCTTAGCAACCACGACCTATTGACCATATTCAACAAAGGTCCATTGTGAATCAACAATGGTCCATTGTCCAAATACCTAACAATGGCCCGTTGCTAGGCGACAGTGTTCCATTGTCTACATTCAACAATGGTCCATTACCTAGCAACCGTTGCCGGGTGACCCTTGCTTAGCAACCGTGGCCAATTGCCGATATTCAACAATGGTCCATTGTGAACTAACAATGGTCCATTGTCCAAATACCTAACAATGGCCCGTTGCTAGGTGACAGTGTTCCATTGTCTACATTCAACAATGGACCGTTACCTAGCATCCGTTGCCGGGTGACCCTTGCTTAGCAACCATGGCCAATTGCCGATATTCAACAATGGTCCATTGTGAACCATCAATGGTCCATTGTCCAAATACCTAACAATGGCCCGTTGCTAGGCGAAAGTGTTCCATTGTCTACATTCAATAATGGTCTGTTGCCTAGCAACCATTGCCGGGTGACCTTTGCTTAGCAACCATGGTCCATTGTCCATATTAAACAATGGTCCATTGTGAATCAACAATGGTCCATTGTCCAAATACCTTACAATGGCCCGTTGCTAGGCGAAAGTGTTCCATTGTCTACATTCAATAATGGTCTGTTGCCTAGCAACCATTGCCGGGTTACCTTTGCTTAGCAACCATGGTCCATTGTCCATATTCAACAATGGTCCATTGTGAATCAACAATGGTCCATTGTCCAAATACCTTACAATGGCCCGTTGCTAGGCGACAGTGTTCCATTGTCTACATTCAACAATGGTCCGTTGCCTAGCAACCGTTGCCGGGTGACACTTGCTTAGCAACCATGGTTCATTGCCCATATTCAACAATGGTCCATTGTGAATCAACAATGGTCCATTGTCCAAAATACCTAACAATGGCCCGTTGCTAGGCGACAGTGTTCCGTTGTCTACATTCAACAATGGTCCAATGCCTAGCAACCGTTGCCGGGTGACCCTTGCTTAGCAACCATGGCCTATTGACCATATTCAACAAAGGTTCATTGTGAATCAACAATGGTCCATTGTCCAAATACCTAACAATGGCCCGTTGCTAGGCGACAGTGTTCCATTGTCTACATTCAACAATGGTCTGTTGCCTAGCAACCGTTGCCGGGTGACCCTTGCTTAGCAACCATGGTTCATTGCCCATATTCAACTATGGTCCATTGTGAATCAACAATGATCCATTGTCCAAAATACCTAACAATGGCCCGTTGCTAGGCGAAAGTGTTCCATTGTCTTTATTAAACAATGGTCCGATGCCTAGCAACCGTTGCCGGGTGACCCTTGCTAGCAACTATGTTCCATTGTCCATATTTAACAATGGTCCATTGTGAATCAACAATGGTCCATTGTCCAAATACCTAACAATGGCCTATTGCTAGGCGACAGTGTTCTATTGTCTACATTCAACAATGGTCCTTTGCCTAGCAACCGTTGCCGGGTGACCCTTGCTTAGCAACCATGGCCTATTGACCATATTCAACAAAGGTCCATTGTGAATCAACAATGGTCCATTGTCCAAATACCTAACAATGGCCCGTTGTTAGGCGACAGTGTTCCATTGTCTACATTCAACAATGGTCCGTTGCCTAGCAACCGTTGCCGGGTAATCCTTGCTTAGCAACCATGGCTCATTGCCCATATTCAACAATGGACCAATCTGAATCAACAGTAGTCCATTGTCCAAATACCTACCAATGGCCCGTTGCTAGGCGACAGTGTTCCATTGTCTACATTCAACAATGGTCCGTTGTCTAGCAACCGTTGCTGGGTGACCCTTGCTTAGCAACCATGGCTCATTGCCCATATTCAACAATGGTCCATTGTGAATCAACAATGGTCCATTGTCCAAATACCTAACAATGGCCCGTTGCTAGGCGACAGTGTTCCATTGTCTACATTCAACAATGGCCCGTTGCCTAGCAACCATTTCCGGGTGACTCTTGCTTAGCAACCATGGCCTATTGCCCATATTCAACAATGGTCCACTGTGAATTAACAATAGTCCATTGTCCAAATACCTATCAATGGCCCGTTGCTAGGTGACAGTGTTCCATTGTCTACATTCAACAATGGACTGTTGCCTAGCAACTGTTGCCGGGTGACCCTTGCTTAGCAACTATGTTCCATTGTCCATATTTAACAATGGTCCATTGTGAATCAACAATGGTCCATTGTCCAAATACCTAACAATGGCCCGTTTCTAGGCGACAGTGTTCTATTGTCTACATTCAACAATGGTCCGTTGCCTAGCAACCGTTGCCGGGTGACCCTTGCTTAGCAACCATGGCCTATTGAGCATATTCAACAAAGGTCCATTGTGAATCAACAATGGTCCATTGTCCAAATACCTAACAATGGCTCGTTGTTAGGCGACAGTGTTCCATTGTCTACATTCAACAATGGTCCGTTGCCTAGCAACCGTTGCCGGGTGACCCTTGCTTAGCAACCATGGCTCATTGCCCATATTCAACAATGGACCATTCTGAATCAACAATAGTCCATTGTCCAAATACCTAACAATGGCCCGTTGCTAGGCGACAGTGTTCCATTGTCAACATTTAACAATGGTCCGTTGCCTAGCAACCGTTGCCGGGTGACCCTTGCTTAGCAACCATGGCTCATTGCCCATATTCAACAATGGACCATTGTGAATCAACAACAGTCCATTATCCAAGTACCTAAAAATGGCCCGTTGCTAGGAGACAGTGTTCCATTGTCTACATTCAACAATGGTCCGTTGCCTAGCAACCGTTGCCGGGTGACCCTTGCTTAGCAACCATGGCTCATTGCCCATATTCAACAAAGGACCATTGTGAATCAACAATAGTCCATTGTCCAAGTACCTAAAAATGGCCCGTTGCTAGGCGACAGTGTTCCATTGTCTACATTGAACAATGGTCCGTTGCCTAGCACCCGTTGCCGGATGACCCTTGCTTAGCAACCGTGGCTCATTGTCCATATTCAACAATGGTCCATTGTGAATCAACAATGGTCCATTGTCCAAATACCTTACAATGGCCCGTTGCTAGGCGACAGTGTTCCATTGTCTACATTCAACAATGGACCGTTGCCTAGCAACCGTTTCCGGGTGACCCTTGCTTAGCAACCATGGCCAATTGCCGATATTCAACAATGGTCCATTGTGAACCATCAATGGTCCATTGTCCAAATACCTAACAATGGCCCATTGCTAGGCGAAAGTGTTCCATTGTCTACATTCAATAATGGTCTGTTGCCTCGCAACCGTTGCCGGGTGACCTTTGCTTAGCAACCATGGTCCATTGTCCATATTCAACAATGGTCCATTGTGAATCAACAATGGTCCATTGTCCAAATACCTTACAATGGCCCGTTGCTAGGCGACAGTGTTCCATTGTCTACATTCAACAATGGTCCGTTGCCTAGCAACCGTTGCCAGGTGACCCTTGCTTAGCAACCATGGCTCATTGTCCATATTCAACAATGGTCCATTGTGAATCAACAATGGTCCATTGTCCAAATACCTAACAATGGCCCGTTGCTAGGCGACAGTGTTCCGTTGTCTACATTCAACAATGGTCCGTTGCCTAGCAACCGTTGCCGGGTGACCCTTGCTTAGCAACCATGGCCAATTGCCGATATTCAACAATGGTCCATTGTGAACCATAAATGGTCCATTGTCCAAATACCTAACAATGGCCCGTTGCGAGGCGACAGTGTTCCATTGTCTACATTCAACAATGGTCCGTTGCCTAGCAACCGTTGCCGGGTGACACTTGCTTAGCAACCATGGCTCATTGCCCATATTCAACAATGGTCCATTGTGAATCAACAATGGTCCATTGTCCAAATACCTAACAATGGCCCATTGCTAGGCAACAGCATTCCATTGTCTACATTTAACAATGGTCCGTTGCCTAGCAACCGTTGCCGGGTGACCCTTGCTTAGCAACCATGGCTCATTGCCCATATTCAACAATGGTCCATTGTGAATCAAAAATGGTCCATTGTCCAAATACCTAACAATGGCCCGTTGTTAGGCGACAGTGTTCCATTGTCTACATTCAACAATGGTCCGTTGCCTAGCAACCGTTGCCGGGTGATCCTTGCTTAGCAACCATGGCTCATTGCCCATATTCAACAATGGACCAATCTGAATCAACAGTAGTCCATTGTCCAAATACCTAACAATGGCCCGTTGCTAGGCGACAGTGTTCCATTGTCTACATTCAACAATGGTCCGTTGCCTAGCAACCGTTGACGGGTGACCCTTGCTTAGCAACCATGGCTCATTGCCCATATTCAACAATGGTCCATTGTGAATCAACAATGGTCCATTGTCCAAATACCTAACAATGGCCCGTTGCTAGGCGATAGTGTTCCATTGTCTACATTCAACAATGGCCCGTTGCCTAGCAACCGTTTCCGGGTGACCCTTGCTTAGCAACCATGGCCTATTGCCCATATTCAACAATGGTCCACTGTGAATTAACAATAGTCCATTGTCCAAATACCTATCAATGGCCCGTTGCTAGGTGACAGTGTTCCATTGTCTACATTCAACAATGGACCGTTGCCTAGCAACCGTTGCCGGGTGACCCTTGCTTAGCAACCATGGCCAATTGCCGATATTCAACAATGGTCCATTGTGAACCAACAATGGTCCATTGTCCAAATACCTAACAATGGCCCATTGTTAGGCGACAGTGTTCCATTGTCTACATTCAACAATGGTCCGTTGCCTAGCAACCGTTGCCGGGTGATCCTTGTTTAGCAACCATGGCTCATTGCCCATATTCAACAATGGACCAATCTGAATCAACAGTAGTCCATTGTCCAAATACCTAACAATGGCCCGTTGCTAGGCGACAGTGTTCCATTGTCTACAATAAACAATGGTCCGTTGCCTATCAACCGTTGCCGGGTGACCCTTGCTTAGCAACCATGGCTCATTGCCCATATTCAACAATGGTCCATTGTGAATCAACAATAGTCCATTGTCCAAGTACCTAACAATGGCCCTTGCTAGGCGACAGTGTTCCATTGTCTACATTCAACAATGGTCCGTTGCCTAGCAACTGTTGCCGGATGACCCTTGCTTAGCAACCATGGCTCATAGTCTATATTCAACAATGGTCCATTGTGAATCAACAATGGTCCATTGTCCAAATACCTAACAATGGCCCGTTGCTAGGCGACAGTGTTCCATTGTCTACATTCAACAATGGCCCGTTGCCTAGCAACCGTTTCCGGGTGACCCTTGCTTAGCAACCATGGCCTATTGCCCATATTCAACAATGGTCCACTGTGAATTAACAATAGTCCATTGTCCAAATACCTATCAATGGCCCGTTGCTAGGTGACAGTGTTCCATTGTCTACATTCAACAATGGACCGTTGCCTAGCAACCGTTGCCGGGTGACCCTTGCTTTGCAGCCATGGCCAATTGCCGATATTCAACAATGGTCCATTGTGAACCAACAATGGTCCATTGTCCAAATACCTAACAATGGCCCGTTGCTAGGTGACAGTGTTCCATTGTCTACATTCAACAATGGACCGTTGCCTAGCATCCGTTGCCGGGTGACCCTTGCTTAGCAACCATGGCCAATTGCCGATATTCAACAATGGTCCATTGTGAACCATCAATGGTCCATTGTCCAAATACCTAACAATGGCCCGTTGCTAGGCCACAGTGTTCCATTGTCTACATTCAACAATGGTCTGTTGCCTAGCAACCGATGCCGGGTGACACTTGCTTAGCAACCATGATTCATTGCCCATATTCAACAAAGGTCCATTGTGAATCAACAATGGTCCATTGTCCAAATACCTAACAATGGCCCGTTGCTAGGTGACAGTGTTCCATTGTCTACATTCAACAATGGTCCGTTGCCTAGCAACCGTTGCCGGGTGATCCTTGTTTAGCAACCATGGCTCATTGCCCATATTCAACAATGGACCAATCTGAATCAACAGTAGTCCATTGTCCAAATACCTAACAATGGCCCGTTGCTAGGCGACAGTGTTCCATTGTCTACAATAAACAATGGTCCGTTGCCTATCAACCGTTGCCGGGTGACCCTTGCTTAGCAACCATGGCTCATTGCCCATATTCAACAATGGTCCATTGTGAATCAACAATGGTCCATTGTCCAAATACCTAACAATGGACCGTTGCTAGGCGACAGTGTTCCATTGTCTACATTCAACAATGGCCTATTGCCTAGCAACCGTTTCCGGGTGACCCTTGCTTAGCAACCATGGCCTATTGCCCACATTCAACAATGGTCCACTGTGAATTAACAATAGTCCATTTTCCAAATACCTATCAATGGCCCGTTGCTAGGTGACAGTGTTCCATTGTCTACATTCAACAATGGTCCGTTGCCTAGCAACCGTTGCCGGGTGACCCTTGCTTAGCAATTATGGCTCATTGCCCATATTCAACAAAGGTCCATTGTGAATCAACAATAGTCCATTGTCCAAGTACCTAACAATGGCCCTTGCTAGGCGACAGTGTTCCATTGTCTACATTCAACAATGGTCCGTTGCCTAGCAACTGTTGCCGGATGACCCTTGCTTAGCAACCATGGCTCATAGTCTATATTCAACAATGGTCCATTGTGAATCAACAATGGTCCATTGTCCAAATACCTAACAATGGCCCGTTGCTAGGCGACAGTGTTCCATTGTCTACATTCAACAATGGCCCGTTGCCTAGCAACCGTTTCCGGGTGACCCTTGCTTAGCAACCATGGCCTATTGCCCATATTCAACAATGGTCCACTGTGAATTAACAATAGTCCATTGTCCAAATACCTATCAATGGCCCGTTGCTAGGTGACAGTGTTCCATTGTCTACATTCAACAATGGACCGTTGCCTAGCAACCGTTGCCGGGTGACCCTTGCTTTGCAGCCATGGCCAATTGCCGATATTCAACAATGGTCCATTGTGAACCAACAATGGTCCATTGTCCAAATACCTAACAATGGCCCGTTGCTAGGTGACAGTGTTCCATTGTCTACATTCAACAATGGACCGTTGCCTAGCATCCGTTGCCGGGTGACCCTTGCTTAGCAACCATGGCCAATTGCCGATATTCAACAATGGTCCATTGTGAACCATCAATGGTCCATTGTCCAAATACCTAACAATGGCCCGTTGCTAGGCCACAGTGTTCCATTGTCTACATTCAACAATGGTCTGTTGCCTAGCAACCGTTGCCGGGTGACACTTGCTTAGCAACCATGATTCATTGCCCATATTCAACAAAGGTCCATTGTGAATCAACAATGGTCCATTGTCCAAATACCTAACAATGGCCCGTTGCTAGGTGACAGTGTTCCATTGTCTACATTCAACAATGGTCCGTTGCCTAGCAACCGTTGCCGGGTGACTCTTGCTTAGCAACCATGGCTCATTGCCCATATTCAACAATGGTCCATTGTGAATCAACAATGGTCCATTGTCCAAATACCTAACAATGGCCCGTTGCTAGGCGACAGTGTTCCATTGTCTACATTCAACAATGGTCCATTACCTAGCAACCGTTGCCGGGTGACCCTTGCTTAGCAACCATGGCCTATTGACCATATTCAACAAAGGTCCATTGTGAATCAACAATGGTCCATTGTCCAAATACCTATCAATGGCCCGTTGCTAGGCGACAGTGTTCCATTGTCTTTATTAAACAATTGTCCGTTGCCTAGCAACTGTTGCCGGGTGACCCTCGCTAGCAACTATGTTGCATTGTCCGTATTCAACAATGGTCCATTGGGAATCAAAAATGGTCAATTGTCCAAATACCTAACAATGGCCCGTTGCTAGGTGACAGTGTTCCATTGTCTACATTCAACAATGGTCCATTGCCTAGCAACCATTGCCGGGTGACCCTTGCTTAGCAACCATGGCTCATTGCCCATATTCATCAATGGTCCATTGTGAATCAACAATGGTCCATTGTCCAAATACCTAACAATGGCCCATTGCTAGGCAACAGCATTCCATTGTCTACATTTAACAATGGTCCGTTGCCTAGCAACCGTTGCCGGGTGACCCTTGCTTAGCAACCATGGCTCATTGCCCATATTCAACAATGGTCCATTGTGAATCAACAATGGTCCATTGTCCAAATACCTAACAATGGCCCATTGCTTGGCAACAGTGTTCCATTGTCTTCATTAAACAATGGTCCGTTGCCTAGCAACTGTTGCCGGGTGACCCACGCTAGCAACTATTTTCCATTGTCCGTATTCAACAATGGTCCATTGTGAATCAAAAATAGTCAGTTGTCCAAATACCTAACAATGGCCCGTTGCTAGGTGACAGTGTTCCATTGTCTACATTCAACAATGGTCCGTTGCCTAGCAACTATTGCCGGGTGACCCTTGCTTAGCAACCATGGCTCATTGCCCATATTCAACAATGGTCCATTGTGAATCAACAATGGTCCATTGTATAAAATACCTAACAATGGCCCGTTGCTAGGCGACAGTGTTCCATTGTCTACATTCAACAATGGTCCGTTGCCGGGTGACCCTTGCTTAGCAACCATGGCTCATTGCCCATATTCAACAATGGTCCATTGTGAATCAACAATGGTCCATTGTATAAAATACCTAACAATGGCCCGTTGCTAGGCGACAGTGTTCCATTGTCTACATTCAACAATGGTCCGTTGCCGGGTGACCCTTGCTTAGCAACCATGGCTCATTGCCCATATTCATCAATGGTCCATTGTGAATCAACAATGGTCCATTGTCCAAATACCTAACAATGGCCCGTTGCTAGGCGACAGTGTTCCATTGTCTACATTCAACAATGGTCCGTTGCCTAGCAACCGTTGCCGGGTGACCCTTGCTTAGCAACCATAACCTATTGACCATATTCAACAAAGGTCCATTGTGAATCAACAATAGTCCATTATCCAAGTACCTAACAATGGCCCGTTGCTAGGCGACAGTGTTCCATTGTCTACTTTCAACAATGGTCCGTTGCTTAGCAACCGTTGCCGGATGACCCTTGCTTAGCAACCATGGCTCATTGTCTATATTCAATAATGGTCCATTGTGAATCAACAATGGTCCATTGTCCAAATACCTTACAATGGCCCGTTGCTAGGCGACAGTGTTCCATTGTCTACATTCAACAATGGTCTGTTGCCTAGCAACCATTGCCGGGTGACACTTGCTTAGCAACCATGGTTCATTTCCCATATTCAACAATGGTCCATTGTGAACCATCAATGGTCCATTGTCCAAATACCTAACAATGGCCCGTTGCTAGGCGAAAGTGTTCCATTGTCTACATTCAATAATGGTCTGTTGCCTAGCAACCGTTGCCGGGTGACCTTTGCTTAGCAACCATGGTCCATTGTCCATATTCAACAATGGTCCATTGTGAATCAACAATAGTGCATTGTCCAAATACCTTACAATGGCCCGTTGCTAGGCGACAGTGTTCCATTGTCTACATTCAACAATGGTCTGTTGCCTAGCAACCGTTGCCGGGTGACCCTTGCTTAGCAACCATGGTTCATTGCCCATATTCAACAATGGTCCATTGTGAATCAACAATGGTCCATTGTCCAAATACCTAACAATAGCCCGTTGCTAGGCGAAAGTGTTCCATTGTCTACATTCAATAATGGTCTGTTGCCTATCAACCGTTGCCGGGTGACCTTTGCTTAGCAACCATGGTCCATTGTCCATATTCAACAATGGTCCATTGTGAATCAACAATGGTCCATTGTCCAAATACCTTACAATAGCCCGTTGCTAGGCGACAGTGTTCCATTTTCTACATTCAACAAAGGTCTGTTGCCTAGCAACCGTTGCCGGGTGACCCTTGCTTAGCAACCATGGTTCATTGCCCATATTCAACAATGGTCCATTGTGAATCAACAATGGTCCATTGTCCAAATTCCGAACAATGGCCCGTTGCTAGGCGACAGTGTTCCGTTGTCTACATTCAACAATGGTCCGTTGCCTAGCAACCGTTGCCGGGTGACCCTTGCTTAGCAACCATGGCTCATTGTCCTTATTCAACAGTGGTCCATTGTGAATCAACAATGGTCCATTGTCCAAATACCTAACAATGGACCGTTGCTAGGCGACAGTGTTCCATTGTCTACATTCAACAATGGCCTATTGCCTAGCAACCGTTTCCGGGTGACCCTTGCTTAGCAACCATGGCCTATTGCCCACATTCAACAATGGTCCACTGTGAATTAACAATAGTCCATTTTCCAAATACCTATCAATGGCCCGTTGCTAGGTGACAGTGTTCCATTGTCTACATTCAACAATGGTCCGTTGCCTAGCAACCGTTGCCGGGTGACCCTTGCTTAGCAATTATGGCTCATTGCCCATATTCAACAAAGGTCCATTGTGAATCAACAATAGTCCATTGTCCAAGTACCTAACAATGGCCCTTGCTAGGCGACAGTGTTCCATTGTCTACATTCAACAATGGTCCGTTGCCTAGCAACTGTTGCCGGATGACCCTTGCTTAGCAACCATGGCTCATAGTCTATATTCAACAATGGTCCATTGTGAATCAACAATGGTCCATTGTCCAAATACCTAACAATGGCCCGTTGCTAGGCGACAGTGTTCCATTGTCTACATTCAACAATGGCCCGTTGCCTAGCAACCGTTTCCGGGTGACCCTTGCTTAGCAACCATGGCCTATTGCCCATATTCAACAATGGTCCACTGTGAATTAACAATAGTCCATTGTCCAAATACCTATCAATGGCCCGTTGCTAGGTGACAGTGTTCCATTGTCTACATTCAACAATGGACCGTTGCCTAGCAACCGTTGCCGGGTGACCCTTGCTTTGCAGCCATGGCCAATTGCCGATATTCAACAATGGTCCATTGTGAACCAACAATGGTCCATTGTCCAAATACCTAACAATGGCCCGTTGCTAGGTGACAGTGTTCCATTGTCTACATTCAACAATGGACCGTTGCCTAGCATCCGTTGCCGGGTGACCCTTGCTTAGCAACCATGGCCAATTGCCGATATTCAACAATGGTCCATTGTGAACCATCAATGGTCCATTGTCCAAATACCTAACAATGGCCCGTTGCTAGGCCACAGTGTTCCATTGTCTACATTCAACAATGGTCTGTTGCCTAGCAACCGTTGCCGGGTGACACTTGCTTAGCAACCATGATTCATTGCCCATATTCAACAAAGGTCCATTGTGAATCAACAATGGTCCATTGTCCAAATACCTAACAATGGCCCGTTGCTAGGTGACAGTGTTCCATTGTCTACATTCAACAATGGTCCGTTGCCTAGCAACCGTTGCCGGGTGACTCTTGCTTAGCAACCATGGCTCATTGCCCATATTCAACAATGGTCCATTGTGAATCAACAATGGTCCATTGTCCAAATACCTAACAATGGCCCGTTGCTAGGCGACAGTGTTCCATTGTCTACATTCAACAATGGTCCATTACCTAGCAACCGTTGCCGGGTGACCCTTGCTTAGCAACCATGGCCTATTGACCATATTCAACAAAGGTCCATTGTGAATCAACAATGGTCCATTGTCCAAATACCTATCAATGGCCCGTTGCTAGGCGACAGTGTTCCATTGTCTTTATTAAACAATTGTCCGTTGCCTAGCAACTGTTGCCGGGTGACCCTCGCTAGCAACTATGTTGCATTGTCCGTATTCAACAATGGTCCATTGGGAATCAAAAATGGTCAATTGTCCAAATACCTAACAATGGCCCGTTGCTAGGTGACAGTGTTCCATTGTCTACATTCAACAATGGTCCATTGCCTAGCAACCATTGCCGGGTGACCCTTGCTTAGCAACCATGGCTCATTGCCCATATTCATCAATGGTCCATTGTGAATCAACAATGGTCCATTGTCCAAATACCTAACAATGGCCCATTGCTAGGCAACAGCATTCCATTGTCTACATTTAACAATGGTCCGTTGCCTAGCAACCGTTGCCGGGTGACCCTT
Organism: Leptodactylus fuscus; assembly: GCF_031893055.1. Lineage (NCBI taxonomy): Eukaryota > Metazoa > Chordata > Amphibia > Anura > Leptodactylidae > Leptodactylus > Leptodactylus fuscus. Next base: position 90,281 of record NW_027440186.1, on the reverse strand, counting down.
GCTTAGCAACCATGGCTCATTGCCCATATTCAACAATGGTCCATTGTGAATCAACAATGGTCCATTGTCCAAATACCTAACAATGGCCCATTGCTTGGCAACAGTGTTCCATTGTCTTCATTAAACAATGGTCCGTTGCCTAGCAACTGTTGCCGGGTGACCCACGCTAGCAACTATTTTCCATTGTCCGTATTCAACAATGGTCCATTGTGAATCAAAAATAGTCAGTTGTCCAAATACCTAACAATGGCCCGTTGCTAGGTGACAGTGTTCCATTGTCTACATTCAACAATGGTCCGTTGCCTAGCAACTATTGCCGGGTGACCCTTGCTTAGCAACCATGGCTCATTGCCCATATTCAACAATGGTCCATTGTGAATCAACAATGGTCCATTGTCCAAATACCTAACAATGGCCCGTTGCTAGGCGACAGTGTTCCATTGTCTACATTCAACAATGGTCCGTTGCCTAGCAACCGTTGACGGGTGACCCTTGCTTAGCAACCATGGCCTATTGACCATATTCAACAAAGGTCCATTGTGAATCAACAATGGTCCATTGTCCAAATACCTAACAATGGCCCGTTGCTAGGCGACAGTGTTCCATTGTCTACATTCAACAATGGTCCGTTGCCTAGCAACCGTTGCCGGGTGACCCTTGCTTAGCAACCATAACCTATTGACCATATTCAACAAAGGTCCATTGTGAATCAACAATAGTCCATTATCCAAGTACCTAACAATGGCCCGTTGCTAGGCGACAGTGTTCCATTGTCTACTTTCAACAATGGTCCGTTGCCTAGCAACCGTTGCCGGATGACCCTTGCTTAGCAACCATGGCTCATTGTCTATATTCAATAATGGTCCATTGTGAATCAACAATGGTCCATTGTCCAAATACCTTACAATGGCCCGTTGCTAGGCGACAGTGTTCCATTGTCTACATTCAACAATGGTCTGTTGCCTAGCAACCATTGCCGGGTGACACTTGCTTAGCAACCATGGTTCATTTCCCATATTCAACAATGGTCCATTGTGAACCATCAATGGTCCATTGTCCAAATACCTAACAATGGCCCGTTGCTAGGCGAAAGTGTTCCATTGTCTACATTCAATAATGGTCTGTTGCCTAGCAACCGTTGCCGGGTGACCTTTGCTTAGCAACCATGGTCCATTGTCCATATTCAACAATGGTCCATTGTGAATCAACAATAGTGCATTGTCCAAATACCTTACAATGGCCCGTTGCTAGGTGACAGTGTTCCATTGTCTACATTCAACAATGGTCTGTTGCCTAGCAACCGTTGCCGGGTGACCCTTGCTTAGCAACCATGGTTCATTGCCCATATTCAACAATGGTCCATTGTGAATCAACAATGGTCCATTGTCCAAATACCTAACAATAGCCCGTTGCTAGGCGAAAGTGTTCCATTGTCTACATTCAATAATGGTCTGTTGCCTATCAACCGTTGCCGGGTGACCTTTGCTTAGCAACCATGGTCCATTGTCCATATTCAACAATGGTCCATTGTGAATCAACAATGGTCCATTGTCCAAATACCTTACAATAGCCCGTTGCTAGGCGACAGTGTTCCATTTTCTACATTCAACAAAGGTCTGTTGCCTAGCAACCGTTGCCGGGTGACCCTTGCTTAGCAACCATGGTTCATTGCCCATATTCAACAATGGTCCATTGTGAATCAACAATGGTCCATTGTCCAAATTCCGAACAATGGCCCGTTGCTAGGCGACAGTGTTCCGTTGTCTACATTCAACAATGGTCCGTTGCCTAGCAACCGTTGCCGGGTGACCCTTGCTTAGCAACCATGGCTCATTGTCCTTATTCAACAGTGGTCCATTGTGAATCAACAATGGTCCATTGTCCAAATACCTAACAATGGCGGGTTGCTAGGCGACAGTGTTCCATTGTCTACATTTAACAATGGTCCTTTGCCTAGCAACCGTTGCCGGGTGACCCTTGCTTAGCAACCTTGGCTCATTGCCCATATTCAACAATGGACCATTGTGAATCAACAATGGTCCATTGTCCAAATACCTAACAATGGCCCGTTGCTAGGCGACAGTGTTCCATTGTCTACATTTAACAATGGTCCGTTGCCTAGCAACCGTTGCCGGGTGACCCTTGCTAGCAACTATGTTCCATTGTCCATATTCAACAATGGTCCATTGTGAATCAACAATGGTCCATTGTCCAAATACCTAACAATGGCCCGTTGCTAGGCGACAGTGTTCCATTGTCTACATTCAACAATGGTCCTTTGCCTAGCAACCGTTGCTGGGTGACCCTTGCTTAGCAACCATGGTTCATTGCCCATATTCAACAATGGTCCATTGTGAATCAACAATGGTCCATTGTCCAAAATACCTAACAATGGCCCGTTGCTAGGCGAAAGTGTTCCATTGTCTACATTCAATAATATTCTGTTGCCTAGCAACCGTTGCCGGGTGACCCTTGCTTAGCAACCATGACCTATTGACCATATTCAACAAAGGTCCATTGTGAATCAACAATGGTCCATTGTCCAAGTACCTAACAATGGCCCGTTGCTAGGTGACAGTGTTCCATTGTCTACATTCAACAATGGTCCATTGCCTAGCAACCGTTGCCGGGTGACCCTTGCTTAGCAATTATGGCTCATTGCCCATATTCAACAAAGGTCCATTGTGAATCAACAATAGTCCATTGTCCAAGTACCTAACAATGGCCCTTGCTAGGCGACAGTGTTCCATTGTCTACATTCAACAATGGTCCGTTGCCTAGCAACTGTTGCCGGATGACCCTTGCTTAGCAACCATGGCTCATAGTCTATATTCAACAATGGTCCATTGTGAATCAACAATGGTCCATTGTCCAAATACCTTACAATGGCCCGTTGCTAGGCGACAGTGTTCCATTGTCTACATTCAACAATGGTCTGTTGCCTAGCAATCGTTGCCGGGTGACACTTGCTTAGCAACCATGGTTCATTGCCCATATTCAACAATGGTCCATTGTGAACCATCAATGGTCCATTTTCCAAATACCTAACAATGGCCCGTTGCTAGGCGAAAGTGTTCCATTGTCTACATTCAATAATGGTCTGTTGCCTAGCAACCGTTGCCGGGTGACCTTTGCTTAGCAACCATGGTCCATTGTCCATATTCAACAATGGTCCATTGTGAATCAACAATATTCCATTGTCCAAATACCTTACAATGGCCCGTTGCTAGGCGACAGTGTTCCATTGTCTACATTCAACAATGGTCCTTTGCCTAGCAACCGTTGCCGGGTGACCCTTGCTTAGCAACCATGGCTCATTGCCCATATTCAACAATGGTCCATTGTGAATCAACAATGGTCCATTGTCCAAATACCTAACAATGGCCCGTTGCTAGGTGACAGTGTTCCATTGTCTACATTCAACAATGGTCCATTACCTAGCAACCGTTGCCGGGTGACCCTTGCTTAGCAACCACGACCTATTGACCATATTCAACAAAGGTCCATTGTGAATCAACAATGGTCCATTGTCCAAATACCTAACAATGGCCCGTTTCTAGGTGACAGTGTTCTATTGTCTACATTCAACAATGGTCCGTTGCCTAGCAACCGTTGCCGGGTGACCCTTGCTTAGCAACCATGGCCAATTGCCGATATTCAACAATGGTCCATTGTGAACTAACAATGGTCCATTGTCCAAATACCTAACAATGGCCCGTTGCTAGGTGACAGTGTTCCATTGTCTACATTCAACAATGGTCCATTACCTAGCAACCGTTGCCGGGTGACCCTTGCTTAACAGCCATGGCCAATTGCCGATATTCAACAATGGTCCATTGTGAACTAACAATGGTCCATTGTCCAAATACCTAACAATGGCCCGTTGCTAGGTGACAGTGTTCCATTGTCTACATTCAACAATGGACCGTTGCCTAGCATCCGTTGCCGGGTGACCCTTGCTTAGCAACCATGGCCAATTGCCGATATTCAACAATGGTCCATTGTGAACCATCAATGGTCCATTGTCCAAATACCTAACAATGGCCCGTTGCTAGGTGAAAGTGTTCCATTGTCTACATTCAATAATGGTCTGTTGCCTAGCAACCATTGTCGGGTGACCTTTGCTTAGCAACCATGGTCCATTGTCCATATTCAACAATGGTCCATTGTGAATCAACAATGGTCCATTGTCCAAATACCTAACAATGGCCCGTTGCTAGGCGAAAGTGTTCCATTGTCTACATTCAATAATGGTCTGTTGCCTAGCAACCATTGCCGGGTGACCTTTGCTTAGCAACCATGGTCCATTGTCCATATTCAACAATGGTCCATTGTGAATCAACAATGGTCCATTGTCCAAATACCTTACAATGGCCCGTTGCTAGGCGACAGTGTTCCATTGTCTACATTCAATAATGGTCTGTTGCCTAGCAACCATTGCCGGGTGACCTTTGCTTAGCAACCATGGTCCATTGTCCATATTCAACAATGGTACATTGTGAATCAACAATGGTCCATTGTCCAAATACCTTACAATGGCCCGTTGCTAGGCGACAGTGTTCCATTGTCTACATTCAACAATGGTCCGTTGCCTAGCAACCGTTGCCGGGTGACACTTGCTTAGCAACCATGGTTCATTGCCCATATTCAACAATGGTCTATTGTGAATCAACAATGGTCCATTGTCCAAAATACCTAACAATGGCCCGTTGCTAGGCGACAGTGTTCCGTTGTCTACATTCAACAATGGTCCGTTGCCTAGCAACCGTTGCCGGGTGACCCTTGCTTAGCAACCATGGCCTATTGACCATATTCAACAAAGGTGCATTGTGAATCAACAATGGTCCATTGTCCAAATACCTAACAATGGCCCGTTGCTAGGCGACAGTGTTCCATTGTCTACATTCAACAATGGTCTGTTGCCTAGCAACCGTTGCCGGGTGACCCTTGCTTAGCAACCATGGTTCATTACCCATATTCAACTATGGTCCATTGTGAATCAACAATGGTCTATTGTCCAAAATACCTAACAATGGCCCGTCGCTAGGCGAAAGTGTTCCATTCTCTTTATTAAACAATGGTCCGATGCCTAGCAACCGTTGCCGGGTGACCCTTGCTAGCAACTATGTTCCATTGTCCATATTTAACAATGGTCCATTGTGAATCAACAATGGTCCATTGTCCAAATACCTAACAATGGCCCATTGCTAGGCGACAGTGTTCTATTGTCTACATTCAACAATGGTCCTTTGCCTAGCAACCGTTGCCGGGTGACCCTTGCTTAGCAACCATGGCCTATTGACCATATTCAACAAAGGTCCATTGTGAATCAACAATGGTCCATTGTCCAAATACCTAACAATGGCCCGTTGTTAGGCGACAGTGTTCCATTGTCTACATTCAACAATGGTCCGTTGCCTAGCAACCGTTGCTGGGTGACCCTTGCTTAGCAACCATGGCTCATTGCCCATATTCAACAATGGTCCATTGTGAATCAACAATGGTCCATTGTCCAAATACCTAACAATGGCCCTTTGCTAGGCGACAGTGTTCCATTGTCTACATTCAACAATGGCCCGTTGCCTAGCAACCATTTCTGGGTGACTCTTGCTTAGCAACCATGGCCTATTGCCCATATTCAACAATGGTCCACTGTGAATTAACAATAGTCCATTGTCCAAATACCTATCAATGGCCCGTTGCTAGGTGACAGTGTTCCATTGTCTACATTCAACAATGGACCGTTGCCTAGCAACCGTTGCCGGGTGACCCTTGCTTAGCAACTATGTTCCATTGTCCATATTTAACAATGGTCCATTGTGAATCAACAATGGTCCATTGTCCAAATACCTAACAATGGCCCGTTTCTAGGTGACAGTGTTCTATTGTCTACATTCAACAATGGTCCGTTGCCTAGCAACCGTTGCCGGGTGACCCTTGCTTAGCAACCATGGCCTATTGAGCATATTCAACAAAGGTCCATTGTGAATCAACAATGGTCCATTGTCCAAATACCTAACAATGGCCCGTTGTTAGGCGACAGTGTTCCATTGTCTACATTCAACAATGGTCCGTTGCCTAGTAACCGTTGCCGGGTGACCCTTGCTTAGCAACCATGGCTCATTGCCCATATTCAACAATGGAACATTCTGAATCAACAATAGTCCATTGTCCAAATACCTAACAATGGCCTGTTGTTAGGCGACAGAGTTCCATTGTCTACATTCAACAATGGTCCATTACCTAGCAACCGTTGCCGGGTGACCCTTGCTTAGCAACCATGGCCAATTGCCGATATTCAACAATGGTCCATTGTGAACTAACAATGGTCCATTGTCCAAATACCTAACAATGGCCCGTTGCTAGGTGACAGTGTTCCATTGTCTACATTCAACAATGGACCGTTACCTAGCATCCGTTGCCGGGTGACCCTTGCTTAGCAACCATGGCCAATTGCCGATATTCAACAATGGTCCATTGTGAACCATCAATGGTCCATTGTCCAAATACCTAACAATGGCCCGTTGCTAGGCGACAGTGTTCCATTGTCTACATTCAATAATGGTCTGTTGCCTAGCAACCATTGCCGGGTGACCTTTGCTTAGCAACCATGGTCCATTGTCCATATTAAACAATGGTCCATTGTGAATCAACAATGGTCCATTGTCCAAATACCTTACAATGGCCCGTTGCTAGGCGAAAGTGTTCCATTGTCTACATTCAATAATGGTCTGTTGCCTAGCAACCATTGCCGGGTTACCTTTGCTTAGCAACCATGGTCCATTGTCCATATTCAACAATGGTCCATTGTGAATCAACAATGGTCCATTGTCCAAATACCTTACAATAACCCGTTGCTAGGCGACAGTGTTCCATTGTCTACATTCAACAATGGTCCGTTGCCTAGCAACCGTTGCCGGGTGACACTTGCTTAGCAACCATGGTTCATTGCCCATATTCAACAATGGTCCATTGTGAATCAACAATGGTCCATTGTCCAAAATACCTAACAATGGCCCGTTGCTAGGCGACAGTGTTCCGTTGTCTACATTCAACAATGGTCCAATGCCTAGCAACCGTTGCCGGGTGACCCTTGCTTAGCAACCATGGCCTATTGACCATATTCAACAAAGGTTCATTGTGAATCAACAATGGTCCATTGTCCAAATACCTAACAATGGCCCGTTGCTAGGCGACAGTGTTCCATTGTCTACATTCAACAATGGTCTGTTGCCTAGCAACCGTTGCCGGGTGACCCTTGCTTAGCAACCATGGTTCATTGCCCATATTCAACTATGGTCCATTGTGAATCAACAATGGTCCATTGTCCAAAATACCTAACAATGGCCCGTTGCTAGGCGAAAGTGTTCCATTGTCTTTATTAAACAATGGTCCGATGCCTAGCAACCGTTGCCGGGTGACCCTTGCTAGCAACTATGTTCCATTGTCCATATTTTACAATGGTCCATTGTGAATCAACAATGGTCCATTGTCCAAATACCTAACAATGGCCCATTGCTAGGCGACAGTGTTCTATTGTCTACATTCAACAATGGTCCTTTGCCTAGCAACCGTTGCCGGGTGACCCTTGCTTAGCAACCATGGCCTATTGACCATATTCAACAAAGGTCCATTGTGAATCAACAATGGTCCATTGTCCAAATACCTAACAATGGCCCGTTGTTAGGCGACAGTGTTCCATTGTCTACATTCAACAATGGTCCGTTGCCTAGCAACCGTTGCCGGGTAATCCTTGCTTAGCAACCATGGCTCATTGCCCATATTCAACAATGGACCAATCTGAATCAACAGTAGTCCATTGTCCAAATACCTAACAATGGCCCGTTGCTAGGCGACAGTGTTCCATTGTCTACATTCAACAATGGTCCGTTGTCTAGCAACCGTTGCTGGGTGACCCTTGCTTAGCAACCATGGCTCATTGCCCATATTCAACAATGGTCCATTGTGAATCAACAATGGTCCATTGTCCAAATACCTAACAATGGCCCGTTGCTAGGCGACAGTGTTCCATTGTCTACATTCAACAATGGCCCGTTGCCTAGCAACCATTTCCGGGTGACTCTTGCTTAGCAACCATGGCCTATTGCCCATATTCAACAATGGTCCACTGTGAATTAACAATAGTCCATTGTCCAAATACCTATCAATGGCCCGTTGCTAGGTGACAGTGTTCCATTGTCTACATTCAACAATGGACTGTTGCCTAGCAACTGTTGTTGGGTGACCCTTGCTTAGCAACTATGTTCCATTGTCCATATTTAACAATGGTCCATTGTGAATCAACAATGGTCCATTGTCCAAATACCTAACAATGGCCCGTTTCTAGGCGACAGTGTTCTATTGTCTACATTCAACAATGGTCCGTTGCCTAGCAACCGTTGCCGGGTGACCCTTGCTTAGCAACCATGGCCTATTGAGCATATTCAACAAAGGTCCATTGTGAATCAACAATGGTCCATTGTCCAAATACCTAACAATGGCTCGTTGTTAGGCGACAGTGTTCCATTGTCTACATTCAACAATGGTCCGTTGCCTAGCAACCGTTGCCGGGTGACCCTTGCTTAGCAACCATGGCTCATTGCCCATATTCAACAATGGACCATTCTGAATCAACAATAGTCCATTGTCCAAATACCTAACAATGGCCTGTTGCTAGGCGACAGAGTTCCATTGTCTACATTCAACAATGGTCCGTTGCCTAGCAACCGTTGCCGGGTGACCCTTGCTTAGCAACCATGGCTCATTGCCCATATTCAACAATGGTCCATTGTGAATCAACAATGGTCCATTGTCCAAATACCTAACAATGGCCCATTGCTAGGCGACAGTGTTCCATTGTCTACATTCAACAATGGCCCGTTGCCTAGCAACCGTTGCCGGGTGACCCTTGCTTAGCAACCATGGCCTATTGCCCATATTCAACAATGGTCCACTGTGAATTAACAATAGTCCATTGTCCAAATACCTATCAATGGCCCGTTGCTAGGTGACAATGTTCCATTGTCTACATTCAACAATGGACCGTTGCCTAGCAACCGTTGCCGGGTGACCCTTGCTTAGCAACCATGGCCAATTGCCGATATTCAACAATGGTCCATTTTGAACCAACAATGGTCCATTGTCCAAATACCTAACAATGGCCCGTTGCTAGGTGACAGTGTTCCATTGTCTACATTCAACAATGGACTGTTGCCTAGCATCCGTTGCCGGGTGACCCTTGCTCAGCAACCATGGCCAATTGCCCATATTCAACAATGGTCCATTGTCAACCAACAATGGTCCATTGTCCAAATACCTAACAATGGCCCGTTGCTAGGCGACAGTGTTCCATTGTCTTTATTAAACAATGGTCCGTTGCCTAGCAACCGTTGCCGTGTCACCCTTGCTTAGCAACCAGGGCCCATTGCCCATATTCAACAATGGTCCATTGTGAATCAACAATAGTCCATTGTCCAAATACCTATCAATGGCCCGTTGCTAGGCGACAGTGTTCCATTGTCTTTATTTAACAATGGTCCGTTGCCTAGCAACTGTTGCCGGGTGACCCTCGCTAGCAACTATGTTCCATTGTCCATATTCAACAATGGTCCATTGTGAATCAAAAATGATCCATTGTCCAAATACCTAACAATGGCCCGTTGCTAGGTGACAGTGTTCCATTGGCTACAATCAACAATGGTCCCTTTCCTAGCAACCTATGCCGGGTGACCCTTGCTTAGCAACCATGGCCCATTGCTCATATTCAACAATGGTCCACTTTGAATTAACAATAGTCCATTGTCCAAATACCTATCAATGGCCCGTTGCTAGGTGACAGTGTTCCATTGTCTACATTCAACAATGGACCGTTGCCTAGCAACCGTTGCCGGGTGACCCTTGCTTAGCAACCATGGCCAATTGCCGATATTCAACAATGGTCCATTGTGAACCAACAATGGTCCATTGTCCAAATACCTAACAATGGCCCGTTGCTAGGTGACAGTGTTCTATTGTCTACATTCAACAATGGACCGTTGCATAGCATCCGTTGCCGGGTGACCCTTGCTTAGCAACCATGGCTCATTGCCCATATTCAACAATGGTCCATTGTGAATCAACAATGGTCCATTGTCCAAATACCTAACATTGGCCCGTTGCTAGGTGACAGTGTTCCATTGTCTACATTCAACAATGGCCCGTTGCCTAGCAACCATTGCCGGGTGACCCTTGCTTAGCAACCATGGCCTATTGCCCATATTCAATAATGGTCCATTGTGAATCAACAATAGTCCATTGTCCAAATACCTATCAATGGCCCGTTGCTAGGCGACAGTGTTCCATTGTCTTTATTAAACAATGGTCCGTTGCCTAGCAACTGTTGCCGGGTGACCCTCGCTAGCAACTATGTTCCATTGTCCATATTCAACAATAGTCCATTGTGAATCAACAATGGTCCATTGTCCAAATACCTAACAATGGCCCGTTGCTAGGCGACAGTGTTCCATTGTTTTTATTAAACAATGGACCGTTGTCTAGCAACCTTTGCCGGGTGACCCTTGCTTAGCAACCATGGCCCATTGCCCATATTCAACAATGGTCCATTGTGAATCAACAATGGTCCATTGTCCAAATACCTAACAATGGCCCGTTGCTAGGCGACAGTGTTCCATTGTCTACATTCAACAATGGTCCGTTGCCTAGCAACCGTTTCCGGGTAACCCTTGCTTAGCAACCATGGCCTATTGACCATATTCAACAAAGGTCCATTGTGAATCAATAATGGTCCATTGTCCAAATACCTAACAATGGCCCGTTGCTAGACGACAGTGTTCCATTGTCTACATTCAACAATGGTCCGTTGCCTAGCAACCGTTGCCGGGTGACCCTTGCTTAGCAACCATGGCTCATTGCCCATATTCAACAATGGACCTTTTGGAATCAACAATAGTCCATTGTCCAAATACCTAACAATGGCCCGTTGCTAGGCGACAGTGTTCCATTGTCTACATTCAACAATGGTCCGTTGCCTAGCAACCGTTGCCGAATGACCCTTGCTTAGCAACCATGGCTCATTGCCCATATTCAACAATGGTCCACTGTGATCAACAATGGTCCATTGTCCAAATACCTAACAATGGCCTGTTGCTAGGCGACAGTGTTCCATTGTCTACATTCAATAATGGTCTGTTGCCTAGCAACCATTGCCGGGTGACCTTTGCTTAGCAACCATGGCCCATTGTCCATATTCAACAATGGTCCATTGTGAATCAACAATGGTCCATTGTCCAAATACCTTACAATGGCCCGTTGCTAGGCGACATTGTTCCATTGTCTTTATTAAACAATGGTCCGTTGCCTAGCAACTGTTGCCGGGTGACCCTTGCTAGCAACTATGTTCCATTGTCCATATTCAACAATGGTCCATTGTGAATCAAAAATGGTCCATTGTCCAAATACCTAACAATGGCCCGTTGCTAGGTGACAGTGTTCCATTGTCTACATTCAACAATGGTCCGTTGCCTAGCAACCTTTGCCGGGTGACCATTGCTTAGCAATCATGGCTAATTGCCCATATTCAACAATGGTCCATTGTGAATCAGCAATGGTCCATTGTCCAAATACCTAACAATGGCCCGTTGCTAGGCGACAGTGTTCCATTGTCTTTATTAAACAATGGTCCGATGCCTAGCAACCGTTGCCGGGTGACCCTTGCTAGCAACTATGTTCCATTGTCCATATTCAACAATGGTCTATTGTGAATCAACAATGGTCCATTGTCCAAATACCTAACAATGGCCCGTTGCTAGGCGACAGTGTTCCATTGTCTACATTCAACAATGGTCCGTTGCCTAGCAACCGTTGCCGGGTGACCCTTGCTTAGCAACCATGGCTCATTGCCCATATTCAACAATGGACCATTGTGAATCAACAATAGTCCATTGTCCAAATACCTAACAATGGCCCGTTGCTAGGCGACAGTGTTCCATTGTCTACATTCAACAATGGTCCGTTGCCTAGCAACCGTTGCCGGATGACCCTTGCTTAGCAACCATGGCTCATTGCCCATATTCAACAATGGTCCACTGTGATCAACAATGGTACATTGTCCAAATACCTATCAATGGCCCGTTGCTAGGCGACAGTGTTCCATTGTCTTTATTAAACAATGGTCTGTTGCCTAGCAACTGTTGCCGGGTGACCCTCGCTAGCAACTATGTTCCATTGTCCATATTCAACAATGGTCCATTGTGAATCAACAATGGTCCATTGTCCAAATACCTAACAATGGCCCGTTGCTAGGCGACAGTGTTCCATTGTCTTTATTAAACAATGGTCCGATGCCTAGCAACCGTTGCCGGGTGACCCTTGCTAGCAACTATGTTCCATTGTCCATATTCAACAATAGTCCATTGTGAATCAACAATGGTCCATTGTCCAAATACCTAACAATGGCCCGTTGCTAGGCGACAGTGTTCCATTGTCTACATTCAACAATGTTCCGTTGCCTAGTAACCGTTGCCGGGTGACCCTTGCTTAGAAACCATGGCCTATTGACCATATTCAACAAAGGTCCATTGTGAATCAACAATGGTCCATTGTCCAAATACCTAACAATGGCCCGTTGCTAGGCGACAGTGTTCCATTGTCTTTATTAAACAATGGTCCGTTGCCTAGCAACCGTTGCCGAGTCACCCTTGCTTAGCAACCATGGCCCATTGCCCATATTCAACAATGGTCCATTGTGAATCAAAAATAGTCCATTGTCCAAATACCTATCAATGGCCCGTTGCTAGGCGACAGTGTTCCATTGTCTTTATTAAACAATTGTCCGTTGCCTAGCAACTGTTGCCGGGTGACCCTCGCTAGCAACTATGTTCCATTGTCCATATTCAACAATAGTCCATTGTGAATCAACAATGGTCCATTGTCCAAATACCTAACAATGGCCCGTTGCTAGGCGACAGTGTTCCATTGTTTTTATTAAACAATGGACCGTTGTCTAGCAACCTTTGCCGGGTGACCCTTGCTTAGCAACGATGGCCCATTGCCCATATTCAACAATGGTCCATTGTGAATCAACAATGGTCCATTGTCCAAATACCTAACAATGGCCCGTTGCTAGGCGACAGTGTTCCATTGTCTACATTCAACAATGGTCCGTTGCCTAGCAACCGTTGCCGGGTAACCCTTGCTTAGCAACCATGGCCTATTGACCATATTCAACAAAGGTCCATTGTGAATCAATAATGGTCCATTGTCCAAATACCTAACAATGGCCCGTTGCTAGACGACAGTGTTCCATTGTCTACATTCAACAATGGTCCGTTGCCTAGCAACCGTTGCCGGGTGACCCTTGCTTAGCAACCATGGCTCATTGCCCATATTCAACAATGGACCTTTTGGAATCAACAATAGTCCATTGTCCAAATACCTAACAATGGCCCGTTGCTAGGCGACAGTGTTCCATTGTCTACATTCAACAATGGTCCGTTGCCTAGCAACCGTTGCCGAATGACCCTTGCTTAGCAACCATGGCTCATTGCCCATATTCAACAATGGTCCACTGTGATCAACAATGGTCCATTGTCCAAATACCTAACAATGGCCTGTTGCTAGGCGACAGTGTTCCATTGTCTACATTCAATAATGGTCTGTTGCCTAGCAACCATTGCCGGGTGACCTTTGCTTAGCAACCATGGCCCATTGTCCATATTCAACAATGGTCCATTGTGAATCAACAATATTCCATTGTCCAAATACCTTACAATGGCCCGTTGCTAGGCGACATTGTTCCATTGTCTTTATTAAACAATGGTCCGTTGCCTAGCAACTGTTGCCGGGTGACCCTCGCTAGCAACTATGTTCCATTGTCCATATTCAACAATGGTCCATTGTGAATCAAAAATGGTCCATTGTCCAAATACCTAACAATGGCCCGTTGCTAGGTGACAGTGTTCCATTGTCTACATTCAACAATGGTCCGTTGCCTAGCAACCTTTGCCGGGTGACCATTGCTTAGCAATCATGGCTAATTGCCCATATTCAACAATGGTCCATTGTGAATCAGCAATGGTCCATTGTCCAAATACCTAACAATGGCCCGTTGCTAGGCGACAGTGTTCCATTGTCTTTATTAAACAATGGTCCGATGCCTAGCAACCGTTGCCGGGTGACCCTTGCTAGCAACTATGTTCCATTGTCCATATTCAACAATGGTCTATTGTGAATCAACAATGGTCCATTGTCCAAATACCTAACAATGGCCCGTTGCTAGGCGACAGTGTTCCATTGTCTACATTCAACAATGGTCCGTTGCCTAGCAACCGTTGCCGGATGACCATTGCTTAGCAACCATGGCTCATTGCCCATATTCAACAATGGACCATTGTGAATCAACAATAGTCCACTGTCCAAATACCTAACAATGGCCCGTTGCTAGGCGACAGTGTTCCATTGTCTACATTCAACAATGGTCCGTTGCCTAGCAACCGTTGCCGGATGACCCTTGCTTAGCAACCATGGCTCATTGCCCATATTCAACAATGGTCCACTGTGATCAACAATGGTACATTGTCCAAATACCTATCAATGGCCCGTTGCTAGGCGACAGTGTTCCATTGTCTTTATTAAACAATGGTCTGTTGCCTAGCAACTGTTGCCGGGTGACCCTCGCTAGCAACTATGTTCCATTGTCCATATTCAACAATGGTCCATTGTGAATCAACAATGGTCCATTGTCCAAATACCTAACAATGGCCCGTTGCTAGGCGACAGTGTTCCATTGTCTTTATTAAACAATGGTCCGATGCCTAGCAACCGTTGCCGGGTGACCCTTGCTAGCAACTATGTTCCATTGTCCATATTCAACAATAGTCCATTGTGAATCAACAATGGTCCATTGTCCAAATACCTAACAATGGCCCGTTGCTAGGCGACAGTGTTCCATTGTCTACATTCAACAATGGTCCGTTGCCTAGTAACCGTTGCCGGGTGACCCTTGCTTAGAAACCATGGCCTATTGACCATATTCAACAAAGGTCCATTGTGAATCAACAATGATCCATTGTCCAAATACCTAACAATGGCCCGTTGCTAGGCGACAGTGTTCCATTGTCTTTATTAAACAATGGTCCGTTGCCTAGCAACCGTTGCCGAGTCACCCTTGCTTAGCAACCATGGCCCATTGCCCATATTCAACAATGGTCCATTGTGAATCAAAAATAGTCAATTGTCCAAATACCTATCAATGGCCCGTTGCTAGGCGACAGTGTTCCATTGTCTTTATTAAACAATTGTCCGTTGCCTAGCAACTGTTGCCGGGTGACCCTCGCTAGCAACTATGTTCCATTGTCCATATTCAACAATGGTCCATTGTGAATCAAAAATGGTCCATTGTCCAAATACCTAACAATGGCCCGTTGCTAGGCGAAAGTGTTCCATTGTCTACATTCAACAATGGTCTGTTGCCTAGCAACCGTTGCCGGGTGACCCTTGCTTAGCAACCATGGTTCATTGCCCATATTCAACAATGGTCCATTGTGAATCAACAATGGTCCATTGTCCAAATACCTAAAAATGGCCCGTTGCTAGGCGACAGTGTTCCGTTGTCTACATTCAACAATGGTCCGTTGCCTAGAAACCGTTGCCGGGTGACCCTTGCTTAGCAACCATGGCTCATTGCCCATATTCAACAATGGTCCATTGTGAATCAACAATGGTCCATTGTCCAAATACCTAACAATGGCCCGTTGCTAGGCGACAGTGTTCCATTGTCTACATTCAACAATGGTCCTTTGCCTAGCAACCGTTGCCGGGTCACCCTTGCTTAGCAATCATGGCTCATTGCCCTTATTCAACAATCGTCCATTGTGAATCAACAATGGTCCACTGTCCAAATACCTAACAATGGCCCGTTGCTAGGCGACAGTGTTCCATTGTCTACATTCAACAATGGTCCGTTGCCTAGCAACCGTTGCCGGGTGACCCTTGCTTAGCAACCATGGCTCATTGCCCATATTCAACAAAGGTCCATTGTGAATCAACAATGGTCCATTTTCCAAATACCTAACAATGGCCCGTTGCTAGGCGACAGTGTTCCATTGTCTACATTCAACAATGGCCCGTTGCTATTCGACAGTGTTACATTGTCTACATTCAACAATGTTCCGTTACCTAGCAACCGTTGCAGGGTGACCCTTGCTTAGCAACCATGGTCCATTGCCCATATTCAACAATGGTCCATTGTGAATCAACAATGGTCCATTGTCCAAATACCTAACAATGGCCCGTTGCTAGGCGACAGTGTTCCATTGTCTACATTCAACAATGGTCCGTTGCCTAGCAACCGTTGCCGGGTGAACATTGCTTAGTAACCATGGCTCATTGCCCATATACATCAATGGTCCATTGTGAATCAACAATGGTCCATTGTCCAAATACCTAACAATGGCCCGTTGCTAGGCGACAGTGTTCCATTGTCTACATTCAACAATGGTCCGTTGCCTAGCAACCGTTGCCGGGTGACCCTTGCTTAGCAACCATGGCCTATTGACCATATTCAACAAAGGTCCATTGTGAATCAACAATGGTCCATTGTCCAAATACCTAACAATGGCCCGTTGCTAGGCGACAGTGTTCCATTGTCTACATTCAACAATGGTCCGTTGCCTAGCAACCGTTGCTGGGTGACCCTTGCTTAGCAACCATGGCTCATTGCCCATATTCAACAATGGTCCATTGTGAATCAACAATGGTCCATTGTCCAAATACCTAACAATGGCCCGTTGCTAGGTGACAGTGTTCCATTGTCTACATTCAACAATGGACCGTTGCCTAGCAACCGTTACCGGGTGACCCTTGCTTAGCAACTATGTTCCATTGTCCATATTTAACAATGGTCCATTGTGAATCAACAATGGTCCATTGTCCAAATACCTAACAATGGCCCGTTTCTAGGCGACAGTGTTCTATTGTCTACATTCAACAATGGTCCGTTGCCTAGCAACCGTTGCCGGGTGACCCTTGCTTAGCAACCATGGCCTATTGAGCATATTCAACAAAGGTCCATTGTGAATTAACAATGGTCCATTGTCCAAATACCTAACAATGGCCCGTTGTTAGGCGACAGTGTTCCATTGTCTACATTCAACAATGGTCCGTTGCCTAGCAACCGTTGCCGGGTGACCCTTGCTTAGCAACCATGGCTCATTGCCCATATTCAACAATGGACCATTCTGAATCAACAATAGTCCATTGTCCAAATACCTAACAATGGCCTGTTGCTAGGCGACAGAGTTCCATTGTCTACATTCAACAATGGTCCGTTGCCTAGCAACCGTTGCCGGGTGACCCTTGCTTAGCAACCATGGCTCATTGCCCATATTCAACAATGGTCCATTGTGAATCAACAATGGTCCATTGTCCAAATACCTAACAATGGCCCATTGCTAGGCGACAGTGTTCCATTGTCTACATTCAACAATGGCCCGTTGCCTAGCAACCGTTGCCGGGTGACCCTTGCTTAGCAACCATGGCCTATTGCCCATATTCAACAATGGTCCACTGTGAATTAACAATAGTCCATTGTCCAAATACCTATCAATGGCCCGTTGCTAGGTGACAGTGTTCCATTGTCTACATTCAACAATGGTCCGTTGCCTAGCAACCGTTGCCGGGTGACCCTTGCTTAGCAACCATGGCCAATTGCCGATATTCAACAATGGTCCATTGTGAACCAACAATGGTCCATTGTCCAAATACCTAACAATGGCCCGTTGCTAGGTGACAGTGTTCCATTGTCTACATTCAACAATGGACCGTTGCCTAGCATCCGTTGCCGGGTGACCCTTGCTCAGCAACCATGGCCAATTGCCCATATTCAACAATGGTCCATTGTGAACCAACAATGGTCCATTGTCCAAATACCTATCAATGGCCCGTTGCTAGGCGACAGTGTTCCATTGTCTTTATTAAACAATGGTACGTTGCCTAGCAACCGTTGCCGGGTCACCCTTGCTTAGCAACCAGGGCCCATTGCCCATATTCAACAATGGTCCATTGTGAATCAACAATAGTCCATTGTCCAAATACCTATCAATGGCCCGTTGCTAGGCGACAGTGTTCCATTGTCTTTATTTAACAATGGTCCGTTGCCTAGCAACTGTTGCCGGGTGACCCTCGCTAGCAACTATGTTCCATTGTCCATATTCAACAATGGTCCATTGTGAATCAACAATGGTCCATTGTCCAAATACCTAACAATGGCCCGTTGCTAGGCGACAGTGTTCCATTGTTTTTATTAAACAATGGACCGTTGCCTAGCAAACTTTGCCGGGTGACCCTTGCTTAGCAACCATGGCCCATTGCCCATATTCAACAATGGTCCATTGTGAATCAACAATGGTCTATTGTCAAAATACCTAACAGTGGCCCGTTGCTAGGCGACAGTGTTCCATTGTCTACATTCAACAATGGTCCGTTGCCTAGCAACCGTTGCCGGGCGACCCTTGCTTAGCAACCATGGCCTATTGACCATATTTAACAAAGGTCCATTGTGAATCAATAATGGTCCATTGTCCAAATACCTAACAATGTCTCATTGCTAGACGACAGTGTTCCATTGTCTACATTCAACAATGGTCCGTTGCCTAGCAACCGTTGCCGGGTGACCCTTGCTTAGCAACCATGGCTCATTGCCCATATTCAACAATGGACCTTTTGGAATCAACAATAGTCCATTGTCCAAATACCTAACAATGGCCCGTTGCTAGGCGACAGTGTTCCATTGTCTACATTCAACAATGGTCCGTTGCCTAGCAACCGTTGCCGAATTACCCTTGCTTAGCAACCATGGCTCATTGCCCATATTCAACAATGGTCCACTGTGATCAACAATGGTCCATTGTCCAAATACCTAACAATGGCCCGTTGCTAGGCGACAGTGTTCCATTGTCTTTATTAAACAATGGTCCGATGCCTAGCAACCGTTGCCGGGTGACCCTTGCTAGCAACTAGGTTCCATTGTCCATATTCAACAATGGTCTATTGTGAATCAACAATAGTCCATTGTCCAAATACCTAACAATGGCCCGTTGCTAGGTGACAGTGTTCCATTGTCTACATTCAACAATGGTCTGTTGCCTAGCAACCGTTGCCGGGTGACCCTTGCTTAGCAACCATGGCCCATTGTCCATATTCAACAATGGTCCATTGTGAATCAACAATGGTCCATTGTCCAAATACCTTACAATGGCCCTTTGCTAGGCGACATTGTTCCATTGTCTTTATTAAACAATGGTCCGTTGCCTAGCAACTGTTGCCGGGTGACCCTCGCTAGCAACTATGTTCCATTGTCCATATTCAACAATGGTCCATTGTGAATCAAAAATGGTCCATTGTCCAAATACCTAACAATGGCACGTTGCTAGGTGACAGTGTTCCATTGTCTACATTCAACAATGGTCCGTTGCCTAGCAACCTTTGCCGGGTGACCATTGCTTAGCAATCATGGCTCATTGCCCATATTCAACAATGGTCCATTGTGAATCAGCAATGGTCCATTGTCCAAATACCTAACAATGGCCCGTTGCTAGGCGACAGTGTTCCATTGTCTTTATTAAACAATGGTCCGATGCCTAGCAACCGTTGCCGGGTGACCCTTGCTAGCAACTATGTTCCATTGTCCATATTCAACAATGGTCTATTGTGAATCAACAATAGTCCATTGTCCAAATACCTAACAATGACCCGTTGCTAGGTGACAGTGTTCCATTGTCTACATTCAACAATGGTCTGTTGCCTAGCAACCGTTGCCGGGTGACCCTTGCTTAGCAACCATGGTTCATTGCCCATATTCAACAATGGTCCATTGTGAATCAACAATGGTCCATTGTCCAAATACCTAACAATGGCCCGTTGCTAGGCGACAGTGTTCCGTTGTCTACATTCAACAATGGTCCGTTGCCTAGCAACCGTTGCCGGGTGACCCTTGCTTAGCAACCATGGCTCATTGCCCATATTCAACAATGGTCCATTGTGAATCAACAATGGTCCATTGTCCAAATACCTAACAATAGCCCGTTGCTAGGCGACAGTGTTCCATTGTCTACATTCAACAATGGTCCGTTGCTATTCGACAGTGTTCTATTGTCTACATTCAACAATGTTCCGTTACCTAGCAACCGTTGCAGGGTGACCCTTGCTTAGCAACCATGGTCCATTGCCCATATTCAACAATGGTCCATTGTGAATCAACAATGGTCCATTGTCCAAATACCTAACAATGGCCCGTTGCTAGGCGACAGTGTTCCATTGTCTTTATTAAACAATGGTCCATTACCTAGCAACCGTTGCCGGGGGACCCTTGCTAGCAACTATGTTCCATTGTCCATATTCAACAATGGTCCATTGTGAATAAACAATGGTCCATTGTCCAAATACCTAACAATGGCCCGTTGCTAGGCGACAGTGCTCCATTGTCTACATTCAACAATGGTCCGTTGCCTAGCAACCGTTGCCGGGTGACCCTTGCTTAACAACCGTTGCCTATTGACCATATTCAACAAAGGTCCATTGTGAATCAACAATGGTCCATTGTCCAAATACCTAACAATGGCCCGTTGCTAGGCGACAGTGTTCCATTGTCTTTATTAAACAATGGTCCGATGCCTAGCAACCGTTGCCGGGTGACCCTTGCTAGCAACTATGTTTCATTGTCCATATTCAACAATGGTCCATTGTGAATCAACAATGGTCCATTGTCCAAATACCTAACAATGGCCCGTTGCTAGGCGACAGTGTTCCATTGTCTACATTCAACAATGGTCCGTTGCCTAGCAACCTTTGTCGGGTGACCCTTGCTTAGCAACCATGGCTCATTGCCCATATTCAACAATGGTCCATTGTGAATCAACAATGGTCCATTGTCCAAATACCTAACAATGGCCCGTTGCTAGGCGACAGTGTTCCATTGTCTTTATTAAACAATGGTCCGATGCCTAGCAACCGTTGCCGGGTGACCCTTGCTTAGCAACCATGGCTCATTGCCCATATTTAACAATGGTCCATTGTGAATCAACAATGGTCCATTGTCCAAATACCTAACAATGGCCCGTTGCTAGGCGACAGTGTTCCATTGTCTACATTCAACAATGGTCCGTTGCCTAGCAACCTTTGTCGGGTGACCCTTGCTTAGCAACCATGGCTCATTGCCCATATTCAACAATGGTCCATTGTGAATCAACAATGGTCCATTGTCCAAATACCTATCAATGGCCCGTTGCTAGGTGACAGTGTTCCATTGTCATCATTCAACAATGGACCGTTGCCTAGCAACCGCTGCCGGGTGACCCTTGCTTAGCAACCATGGCTCATTGCCCATATTCAACAATGGTCCATTGTGAATCAACAATGGTCCATTGTCCAAATACCTATCAATGGCCCGTTGCTAGGTGACAGTGTTCCATTGTCATCATTCAACAATGGCCCGTTGCTTTGCAACCGTTGCCGGGTGACCCTTGCTTAGCAACCATGGCCTATTGCCCATATTCAAGAATGGTTTAATGTGAATCAACAATAGTCCATTGTCCAAATACCTATCAATGGCCCGTTGCTAGGCGACAGTGTTCCATTGTCTACATTCAACAATGGTCTGTTGCCTAGCAACCGTTACCGGGTGACCCTTGCTTAGCAACCATGGCTCATTGCCCATATTCAACAATGGTCCATTGTGAATCAACAATGGTCCATTGTCCAAATACCTAACAATGGCCCGTTGCTAGGCGACAGTGTTCCATTGTCTACATTCAACAATGGTCCGTTGCCTAGCAACCTTTGTCGGGTGACCCTTGCTTAGCAACCATGGCTCATTGCCCATATTCAACAATGGTCCATTGTGAATCAACAATGGTCCATTGTCCAAATACCTAACAATGGCCCGTTGCTAGGCGACAGTGTTCCATTGTCTTTATTAAACAATGGTCCGATGCCTAGCAACCGTTGCCGGGTGACCCTTGCTTAGCAACCATGGCTCATTGCCCATATTTAACAATGGTCCATTGTGAATCAACAATGGTCCATTGTCCAAATACCTAACAATGGCCCGTTGCTAGGCGACAGTGTTCCATTGTCTACATTCAACAATGGTCCGTTGCCTAGCAACCTTTGTCGGGTGACCCTTGCTTAGCAACCATGGCTCATTGCCCATATTCAACAATGGTCCATTGTGAATCAACAATGGTCCATTGTCCAAATACCTATCAATGGCCCGTTGCTAGGTGACAGTGTTCCATTGTCATCATTCAACAATGGACCGTTGCCTAGCAACCGCTGCCGGGTGACCCTTGCTTAGCAACCATGGCTCATTGCCCATATTCAACAATGGTCCATTGTGAATCAACAATGGTCCATTGTCCAAATACCTATCAATGGCCCGTTGCTAGGTGACAGTGTTCCATTGTCATCATTCAACAATGGCCCGTTGCTTTGCAACCGTTGCCGGGTGACCCTTGCTTAGCAACCATGGCCTATTGCCCATATTCAAGAATGGTTTAATGTGAATCAACAATAGTCCATTGTCCAAATACCTATCAATGGCCCATTGCTAGGTGACAGTGTTCCATTGTCTTTATTAAACAATGGTCCGATGCCTAGCAACCGTTGCCGGGTGACCCTTGCTTAGCAACCATGGCTCATTGCCCATATTCAACAATGGACCATTGTGAATCAACAATAGTCCATTGTCCAAATACCTAACAATGGCCCGTTGCTAGGCGACAGTGTTCCATTGTCTACATTCAACAATGGTCCGTTGCCTAGCAACCGTTGCCGGATGACCCTTGCTTAGCAACCATGGCTCATTGCCCATATTCAACAATGGTCCACTGTGATCAACAATGGTCCATTGTCCAAATACCTATCAATGGCCCGTTGCTAGGCGACAGTGTTCCATTGTCTTTATTAAACAATGGTCCGTTGCCTAGCAACCGTTGCCGGGTGACCCTTGCTAGCAACTATGTTCCATTGTCCATATTCAACAATAGTCCATTGTGAATCAACAATGGTCCATTGTCCAAATACCTAACAATGGCCCGTTGCTAGGCGACAGTGTTCCATTGTCTACATTCAACAATGGTCCGTTGCCTAGTAACCGTTGCCGGGTGACCCTTGCTTAGAAACCATGGCCTATTGACCATATTCAACAAAGGTCCATTGTGAATCAACAATGGTCCATTGTCCAAATACCTAACAATGGCCCGTTGCTAGGCGACAGTGTTCCATTGTCTTTATTAAACAATGGTCCGTTGCCTAGCAACCGTTGCCGAGTCACCCTTGCTTAGCAACCATGGCCCATTGCCCATATTCAACAATGGTCCATTGTGAATCAAAAATAGTCCATTGTCCAAATACCTATCAATGGCCCGTTGCTAGGCGACAGTGTTCCATTGTCTTTATTAAACAATTGTCCGTTGCCTAGCAACTGTTGCCGGGTGACCCTCGCTAGCAACTATGTTCCATTGTCCATATTCAACAATGGTCCATTGTGAATCAAAAATGGTCCATTGTCCAAATACCTAACAATGGCCCGTTGCTAGGCGAAAGTGTTCCATTGTCTACATTCAACAATGGTCTGTTGCCTAGCAACCGTTGCCGGGTGACCCTTGCTTAGCAACCATGGTTCATTGCCCATATTCAACAATTGTCCATTGTGAATCAACAATGGTCCATTGTCCAAATACCTAACAATGGCCCGTTGCTAGGCGACAGTGTTCCGTTGTCTACATTCAACAATGGTCCGTTGCCTAGCAACCGTTGCCGGGTGACCCTTGCTTAGCAACCATGGCTCATTGCCCATATTCAACAATGGTCCATTGTGAATCAACAATGGTCCATTGTCCAAATACCTAACAATGGCCCGTTGCTAGTCGACAGTGTTCCATTGTCTACATTCAACAATGGTCCGTTGCCTAGCAACCGTTGCCGAATGACCCTTGCTTAGCAACCATGGCTCATTGCCCATATTCAACAATGGTCCACTGTGATCAACAATGGTCCATTGTCCAAATACCTAACAATGGCCTGTTGCTAGGCGACATTGTTCCATTGTCTTTATTAAACAATGGTCCGTTGCCTAGCAACTGTTGCCGGGTGACCCTTGCTAGCAACTATGTTCCATTGTCCATATTCAACAATGGTCCATTGTGAATCAAAAATGGTCCATTGTCCAAATACCTAACAATGGCCCGTTGCTAGGTGACAGTGTTCCATTGTCTACATTCAACAATGGTCCGTTGCCTAGCAACCTTTGCCAGGTGACCATTGCTTAGCAATCATGGCTAATTGCCCATATTCAACAATGGTCCATTGTGAATCAGCAATGGTCCATTGTCCAAATACCTAACAATGGCCCGTTGCTAGGCGACAGTGTTCCATTGTCTTTATTAAACAATGGTCCGATGCCTAGCAACCGTTGCCGGGTGACCCTTGCTAGCAACTATGTTCCATTGTCCATATTCAACAATGGTCTATTGTGAATCAACAATGGTCCATTGTCCAAATACCTAACAATGGCCCGTTGCTAGGCGACAGTGTTCCATTGTCTACATTCAACAATGGTCCGTTGCCTAGCAACCGTTGCCGGGTGACCCTTGCTTAGCAACCATGGCTCATTGCCCATATTCAACAATGGACCATTGTGAATCAACAATAGTCCATTGTCCAAATACCTAACAATGGCCCGTTGCTAGGCGACAGTGTTCCATTGTCTACATTCAACAATGGTCCGTTGCCTAGCAACCGTTGCCGGATGACCCTTGCTTAGCAACCATGGCTCATTGCCCATATTCAACAATGGTCCACTGTGATCAACAATGGTACATTGTCCAAATACCTATCAATGGCCCGTTGCTAGGCGACAGTGTTCCATTGTCTTTATTAAACAATGGTCTGTTGCCTAGCAACTGTTGCCGGGTGACCCTCGCTAGCAACTATGTTCCATTGTCCATATTCAACAATGGTCCATTGTGAATCAACAATGGTCCATTGTCCAAATACCTAACAATGGCCCGTTGCTAGGCGACAGTGTTCCATTGTCTACATTCAACAATGTTCCGTTGCCTAGTAACCGTTGTCGGGTGACCCTTGCTTAGAAACCATGGCCTATTGACCATATTCAACAAAGGTCCATTGTGAATCAACAATGGTCCATTGTCCAAATACCTAACAATGGCCCGTTGCTAGGCGACAGTGTTCCATTGTCTTTATTAAACAATGGTCCGTTGCCTAGCAACCGTTGCCGAGTCACCCTTGCTTAGCAACCATGGCCCATTGCCCATATTCAACAATGGTCCATTGTGAATCAAAAATAGTCCATTGTCCAAATACCTATCAATGGCCCGTTGCTAGGCGACAGTGTTCCATTGTCTTTATTAAACAATTGTCCGTTGCCTAGCAACTGTTGCCGGGTGACCCTCGCTAGCAACTATGTTCCATTGTCCATATTCAACAATAGTCCATTGTGAATCAACAATGGTCCATTGTTCAAATACCTAACAATGGCCCGTTGCTAGGCGACAGTGTTCCATTGTTTTTATTAAACAATGGACCGTTGTCTAGCAACCTTTGCCGGGTGACCCTTGCTTAGCAACGATGGCCCATTGCCCATATTCAACAATGGTCCATTGTGAATCAACAATGGTCCATTGTCCAAATACCTAACAATGGCCCGTTGCTAGGCGACAGTGTTCCATTGTCTACATTCAACAATGGTCCGTTGCCTAGCAACCGTTGCCGGGTAACCCTTGCTTAGCAACCATGGCCTATTGACCATATTCAACAAAGGTCCATTGTGAATCAATAATGGTCCATTGTCCAAATACCTAACAATGGCCCGTTGCTAGACGACAGTGTTCCATTGTCTACATTCAACAATGGTCCGTTGCCTAGCAACCGTTGCCGGGTGACCCTTGCTTAGCAACCATGGCTCATTGCCCATATTCAACAATGGACCTTTTGGAATCAACAATAGTCCATTGTCCAAATACCTAACAATGGCCCGTTGCTAGGCGACAGTGTTCCATTGTCTACATTCAACAATGGTCCGTTGCCTAGCAACCGTTGCCGAATGACCCTTGCTTAGCAACCATGGCTCATTGCCCATATTCAACAATGGTCCACTGTGATCAACAATGGTCCATTGTCCAAATACCTATCAATGGCCCGTTGCTAGGCGACAGTGTTCCATTGTCTTTATTAAACAATGGTCCGTTGCCTAGCAACCGTTGCCGGGTGACCCTTGCTAGCAACTATGTTCCATTGTCCATATTCAACAATAGTCCATTGTGAATCAACAATGGTCCATTGTCCAAATACCTAACAATGGCCCGTTGCTAGGCGACAGTGTTCCATTGTCTACATTCAACAATGGTCCGTTGCCTAGTAACCGTTGCCGGGTGACCCTTGCTTAGAAACCATGGCCTATTGACCATATTCAACAAAGGTCCATTGTGAATCAACAATGGTCCATTGTCCAAATACCTAACAATGGCCCGTTGCTAGGCGACAGTGTTCCATTGTCTTTATTAAACAATGGTCCGTTGCCTAGCAACCGTTGCCGAGTCACCCTTGCTTAGCAACCATGGCCCATTGCCCATATTCAACAATGGTCCATTGTGAATCAAAAATAGTCCATTGTCCAAATACCTATCAATGGCCCGTTGCTAGGCGACAGTGTTCCATTGTCTTTATTAAACAATTGTCCGTTGCCTAGCAACTGTTGCCGGGTGACCCTCGCTAGCAACTATGTTCCATTGTCCATATTCAACAATGGTCCATTGTGAATCAAAAATGGTCCATTGTCCAAATACCTAACAATGGCCCGTTGCTAGGCGAAAGTGTTCCATTGTCTACATTCAACAATGGTCTGTTGCCTAGCAACCGTTGCCGGGTGACCCTTGCTTAGCAACCATGGTTCATTGCCCATATTCAACAATTGTCCATTGTGAATCAACAATGGTCCATTGTCCAAATACCTAACAATGGCCCGTTGCTAGGCGACAGTGTTCCGTTGTCTACATTCAACAATGGTCCGTTGCCTAGCAACCGTTGCCGGGTGACCCTTGCTTAGCAACCATGGCTCATTGCCCATATTCAACAATGGTCCATTGTGAATCAACAATGGTCCATTGTCCAAATACCTAACAATGGCCCGTTGCTAGTCGACAGTGTTCCATTGTCTACATTCAACAATGGTCCGTTGCCTAGCAACCGTTGCCGAATGACCCTTGCTTAGCAACCATGGCTCATTGCCCATATTCAACAATGGTCCACTGTGATCAACAATGGTCCATTGTCCAAATACCTAACAATGGCCTGTTGCTAGGCGACATTGTTCCATTGTCTTTATTAAACAATGGTCCGTTGCCTAGCAACTGTTGCCGGGTGACCCTTGCTAGCAACTATGTTCCATTGTCCATATTCAACAATGGTCCATTGTGAATCAAAAATGGTCCATTGTCCAAATACCTAACAATGGCCCGTTGCTAGGTGACAGTGTTCCATTGTCTACATTCAACAATGGTCCGTTGCCTAGCAACCTTTGCCAGGTGACCATTGCTTAGCAATCATGGCTAATTGCCCATATTCAACAATGGTCCATTGTGAATCAGCAATGGTCCATTGTCCAAATACCTAACAATGGCCCGTTGCTAGGCGACAGTGTTCCATTGTCTTTATTAAACAATGGTCCGATGCCTAGCAACCGTTGCCGGGTGACCCTTGCTAGCAACTATGTTCCATTGTCCATATTCAACAATGGTCTATTGTGAATCAACAATGGTCCATTGTCCAAATACCTAACAATGGCCCGTTGCTAGGCGACAGTGTTCCATTGTCTACATTCAACAATGGTCCGTTGCCTAGCAACCGTTGCCGGGTGACCCTTGCTTAGCAACCATGGCTCATTGCCCATATTCAACAATGGACCATTGTGAATCAACAATAGTCCATTGTCCAAATACCTAACAATGGCCCGTTGCTAGGCGACAGTGTTCCATTGTCTACATTCAACAATGGTCCGTTGCCTAGCAACCGTTGCCGGATGACCCTTGCTTAGCAACCATGGCTCATTGCCCATATTCAACAATGGTCCACTGTGATCAACAATGGTACATTGTCCAAATACCTATCAATGGCCCGTTGCTAGGCGACAGTGTTCCATTGTCTTTATTAAACAATGGTCTGTTGCCTAGCAACTGTTGCCGGGTGACCCTCGCTAGCAACTATGTTCCATTGTCCATATTCAACAATGGTCCATTGTGAATCAACAATGGTCCATTGTCCAAATACCTAACAATGGCCCGTTGCTAGGCGACAGTGTTCCATTGTCTACATTCAACAATGTTCCGTTGCCTAGTAACCGTTGTCGGGTGACCCTTGCTTAGAAACCATGGCCTATTGACCATATTCAACAAAGGTCCATTGTGAATCAACAATGGTCCATTGTCCAAATACCTAACAATGGCCCGTTGCTAGGCGACAGTGTTCCATTGTCTTTATTAAACAATGGTCCGTTGCCTAGCAACCGTTGCCGAGTCACCCTTGCTTAGCAACCATGGCCCATTGCCCATATTCAACAATGGTCCATTGTGAATCAAAAATAGTCCATTGTCCAAATACCTATCAATGGCCCGTTGCTAGGCGACAGTGTTCCATTGTCTTTATTAAACAATTGTCCGTTGCCTAGCAACTGTTGCCGGGTGACCCTCGCTAGCAACTATGTTCCATTGTCCATATTCAACAATAGTCCATTGTGAATCAACAATGGTCCATTGTTCAAATACCTAACAATGGCCCGTTGCTAGGCGACAGTGTTCCATTGTTTTTATTAAACAATGGACCGTTGTCTAGCAACCTTTGCCGGGTGACCCTTGCTTAGCAACGATGGCCCATTGCCCATATTCAACAATGGTCCATTGTGAATCAACAATGGTCCATTGTCCAAATACCTAACAATGGCCCGTTGCTAGGCGACAGTGTTCCATTGTCTACATTCAACAATGGTCCGTTGCCTAGCAACCGTTGCCGGGTAACCCTTGCTTAGCAACCATGGCCTATTGACCATATTCAACAAAGGTCCATTGTGAATCAATAATGGTCCATTGTCCAAATACCTAACAATGGCCCGTTGCTAGACGACAGTGTTCCATTGTCTACATTCAACAATGGTCCGTTGCCTAGCAACCGTTGCCGGGTGACCCTTGCTTAGCAACCATGGCTCATTGCCCATATTCAACAATGGACCTTTTGGAATCAACAATAGTCCATTGTCCAAATACCTAACAATGGCCCGTTGCTAGGCGACAGTGTTCCATTGTCTACATTCAACAATGGTCCGTTGCCTAGCAACCGTTGCCGAATGACCCTTGCTTAGCAACCATGGCTCATTGCCCATATTCAACAATGGTCCACTGTGATCAACAATGGTCCATTGTCCAAATACCTAACAATGGCCTGTTGCTAGGCGACAGTGTTCCATTGTCTACATTCAATAATGGTCTGTTGCCTAGCAACCATTGCCGGGTGACCTTTGCTTAGCAACCATGGCCCATTGTCCATATTCAACAATGGTCCATTGTGAATCAACAATGGTCCATTGTCCAAATACCTTACAATGGCCCGTTGCTAGGCGACATTGTTCCATTGTCTTTATTAAACAATGGTCCGTTGCCTAGCAACTGTTGCCGGGTGACCCTCGCTAGCAACTATGTTCCATTGTCCATATTCAACAATGGTCCATTGTGAATCAAAAATGGTCCATTGTCCAAATACCTAACAATGGCCCGTTGCTAGGTGACAGTGTTCCATTGTCTACATTCAACAATGGTCCGTTGCCTAGCAACCTTTGCCGGGTGACCATTGCTTAGCAATCATGGCTAATTGCCCATATTCAACAATGGTCCATTGTGAATCAGCAATGGTCCATTGTCCAAATACCTAACAATGGCCCGTTGCTAGGCGACAGTGTTCCATTGTCTTTATTAAACAATGGTCCGATGCCTAGCAACCGTTGCCGGGTGACCCTTGCTAGCAACTATGTTCCATTGTCCATATTCAACAATGGTCTATTGTGAATCAACAATGGTCCATTGTCCAAATACCTAACAATGGCCCGTTGCTAGGCGACAGTGTTCCATTGTCTACATTCAACAATGGTCCGTTGCCTAGCAACCGTTGCCGGATGACCATTGCTTAGCAACCATGGCTCATTGCCCATATTCAACAATGGACCATTGTGAATCAACAATAGTCCACTGTCCAAATACCTAACAATGGCCCGTTGCTAGGCGACAGTGTTCCATTGTCTACATTCAACAATGGTCCGTTGCCTAGCAACCGTTGCCGGATGACCCTTGCTTAGCAACCATGGCTCATTGCCCATATTCAACAATGGTCCACTGTGATCAACAATGGTACATTGTCCAAATACCTATCAATGGCCCGTTGCTAGGCGACAGTGTTCCATTGTCTTTATTAAACAATGGTCTGTTGCCTAGCAACTGTTGCCGGGTGATTCTCGCTAGCAACTATGTTCCATTGTCCATATTCAACAATGGTCCATTGTGAATCAACAATGGTCCATTGTCCAAATACCTAACAATGGCCCGTTGCTAGGCGACAGTGTTCCATTGTCTTTATTAAACAATGGTCCGATGCCTAGCAACCGTTGCCGGGTGACCCTTGCTAGCAACTATGTTCCATTGTCCATATTCAACAATAGTCCATTGTGAATCAACAATGGTCCATTGTCCAAATACCTAACAATGGCCCGTTGCTAGGCGACAGTGTTCCATTGTCTACATTCAACAATGTTCCGTTGCCTAGTAACCGTTGTCGGGTGACCCTTGCTTAGAAACCATGGCCTATTGACCATATTCAACAAAGGTCCATTGTGAATCAACAATGGTCCATTGTCCAAATACCTAACAATGGCCCGTTGCTAGGCGACAGTGTTCCATTGTCTTTATTAAACAATGGTCCGTTGCCTAGCAACCGTTGCCGAGTCACCCTTGCTTAGCAACCATGGCCCATTGCCCATATTCAACAATGGTCCATTGTGAATCAAAAATAGTCCATTGTCCAAATACCTATCAATGGCCCGTTGCTAGGCGACAGTGTTCCATTGTCTTTATTAAACAATTGTCCGTTGCCTAGCAACTGTTGCCGGGTGACCCTCGCTAGCAACTATGTTCCATTGTCCATATTCAACAATAGTCCATTGTGAATCAACAATGGTCCATTGTCCAAATACCTAACAATGGCCCGTTGCTAGGCGACAGTGTTCCATTGTTTTTATTAAACAATGGACCGTTGTCTAGCAACCTTTGCCGGGTGACCCTTGCTTAGCAACGATGGCCCATTGCCCATATTCAACAATGGTCCATTGTGAATCAACAATGGTCCATTGTCCAAATACCTAACAATGGCCCGTTGCTAGGCGACAGTGTTCCATTGTCTACATTCAACAATGGTCCGTTGCCTAGCAACCGTTGCCGGGTAACCCTTGCTTAGCAACCATGGCCTATTGACCATATTCAACAAAGGTCCATTGTGAATCAATAATGGTCCATTGTCCAAATACCTAACAATGGCCCGTTGCTAGACGACAGTGTTCCATTGTCTACATTCAACAATGGTCCGTTGCCTAGCAACCGTTGCCGGGTGACCCTTGCTTAGCAACCATGGCTCATTGCCCATATTCAACAATGGACCTTTTGGAATCAACAATAGTCCATTGTCCAAATACCTAACAATGGCCCGTTGCTAGGCGACAGTGTTCCATTGTCTACATTCAACAATGGTCCGTTGCCTAGCAACCGTTGCCGAATGACCCTTGCTTAGCAACCATGGCTCATTGCCCATATTCAACAATGGTCCACTGTGATCAACAATGGTCCATTGTCCAAATACCTAACAATGGCCTGTTGCTAGGCGACAGTGTTCCATTGTCTACATTCAATAATGGTCTGTTGCCTAGCAACCATTGCCGGGTGACCTTTGCTTAGCAACCATGGCCCATTGTCCATATTCAACAATGGTCCATTGTGAATCAACAATGGTCCATTGTCCAAATACCTTACAATGGCCCGTTGCTAGGCGACATTGTTCCATTGTCTTTATTAAACAATGGTCCGTTGCCTAGCAACTGTTGCCGGGTGACCCTCGCTAGCAACTATGTTCCATTGTCCATATTCAACAATGGTCCATTGTGAATCAAAAATGGTCCATTGTCCAAATACCTAACAATGGCCCGTTGCTAGGTGACAGTGTTCCATTGTCTACATTCAACAATGGTCCGTTGCCTAGCAACCTTTGCCGGGTGACCATTGCTTAGCAATCATGGCTAATTGCCCATATTCAACAATGGTCCATTGTGAATCAGCAATGGTCCATTGTCCAAATACCTAACAATGGCCCGTTGCTAGGCGACAGTGTTCCATTGTCTTTATTAAACAATGGTCCGATGCCTAGCAACCGTTGCCGGGTGACCCTTGCTAGCAACTATGTTCCATTGTCCATATTCAACAATGGTCTATTGTGAATCAACAATGGTCCATTGTCCAAATACCTAACAATGGCCCGTTGCTAGGCGACAGTGTTCCATTGTCTACATTCAACAATGGTCCGTTGCCTAGCAACCGTTGCCGGATGACCATTGCTTAGCAACCATGGCTCATTGCCCATATTCAACAATGGACCATTGTGAATCAACAATAGTCCACTGTCCAAATACCTAACAATGGCCCGTTGCTAGGCGACAGTGTTCCATTGTCTACATTCAACAATGGTCCGTTGCCTAGCAACCGTTGCCGGATGACCCTTGCTTAGCAACCATGGCTCATTGCCCATATTCAACAATGGTCCACTGTGATCAACAATGGTACATTGTCCAAATACCTATCAATGGCCCGTTGCTAGGCGACAGTGTTCCATTGTCTTTATTAAACAATGGTCTGTTGCCTAGCAACTGTTGCCGGGTGACCCTCGCTAGCAACTATGTTCCATTGTCCATATTCAACAATGGTCCATTGTGAATCAACAATGGTCCATTGTCCAAATACCTAACAATGGCCCGTTGGTAGGCGACAGTGTTCCATTGTCTTTATTAAACAATGGTCCGATGCCTAGCAACCGTTGCCGGGTGACCCTTGCTAGCAACTATGTTCCATTGTCCATATTCAACAATAGTCCATTGTGAATCAACAATGGTCCATTGTCCAAATACCTAACAATGGCCCGTTGCTAGGCGACAGTGTTCCATTGTCTACATTCAACAATGGTCCGTTGCCTAGTAACCGTTGCCGGGTGACCCTTGCTTAGAAACCATGGCCTATTGACCATATTCAACAAAGGTCCATTGTGAATCAACAATGGTCCATTGTCCAAATACCTAACAATGGCCCGTTGCTAGGCGACAGTGTTCCATTGTCTTTATTAAACAATGGTCCGTTGCCTATCAACCGTTGCCGAGTCACCCTTGCTTAGCAACCATGGCCCATTGCCCATATTCAACAATGGTCCATTGTGAATCAAAAATAGTCCATTGTCCAAATACCTATCAATGGCCCGTTGCTAGGCGACAGTGTTCCATTGTCTTTATTAAACAATTGTCCGTTGCCTAGCAACTGTTGCCGGGTGACCCTCGCTAGCAACTATGTTCCATTGTCCATATTCAACAATGGTCCATTGTGAATCAAAAATGGTCCATTGTCCAAATACCTAACAATGGCCCGTTGCTAGGCGAAAGTGTTCCATTGTCTACATTCAACAATGGTCTGTTGCCTAGCAACCGTTGCCGGGTGACCCTTGCTTAGCAACCATGGTTCATTGCCCATATTCAACAATGGTCCATTGTGAATCAACAATGGTCCATTGTCCAAATACCTAACAATGGCCCGTTGCTAGGCGACAGTGTTCCATTGTCTACATTCAACAATGGTCCGTTGCCTAGCAACCGTTGCCGGATGACCCTTGCTTAGCAACCATGGCTCATTGCCCATATTCAACAATGGTCCACTGTGATCAACAATGGTACATTGTCCAAATACCTATCAATGGCCCGTTGCTAGGCGACAGTGTTCCATTGTCTTTATTAAACAATGGTCTGTTGCCTAGCAACTGTTGCCGGGTGACCCTCGCTAGCAACTATGTTCCATTGTCCATATTCAACAATGGTCCATTGTGAATCAACAATGGTCCATTGTCCAAATACCTAACAATGGCCCGTTGCTAGGCGACAGTGTTCCATTGTCTTTATTAAACAATGGTCCGATGCCTAGCAACCGTTGCCGGGTGACCCTTGCTAGCAACTATGTTCCATTGTCCATATTCAACAATAGTCCATTGTGAATCAACAATGGTCCATTGTCCAAATACCTAACAATGGCCCGTTGCTAGGCGACAGTGTTCCATTGTCTACATTCAACAATGTTCCGTTGCCTAGTAACCGTTGCCGGGTGACCCTTGCTTAGAAACCATGGCCTATTGACCATATTCAACAAAGGTCCATTGTGAATCAACAATGGTCCATTGTCCAAATACCTAACAATGGCCCGTTGCTAGGCGACAGTGTTCCATTGTCTTTATTAAACAATGGTCCGTTGCCTAGCAACCGTTGCCGAGTCACCCTTGCTTAGCAACCATGGCCCATTGCCCATATTCAACAATGGTCCATTGTGAATCAAAAATAGTCAATTGTCCAAATACCTATCAATGGCCCGTTGCTAGGCGACAGTGTTCCATTGTCTTTATTAAACAATTGTCCGTTGCCTAGCAACTGTTGCCGGGTGACCCTCGCTAGCAACTATGTTCCATTGTCCATATTTAACAATGGTCCATTGTGAATCAAAAATGGTCCATTGTCCAAATACCTAACAATGGCCCGTTGCTAGGCGAAAGTGTTCCATTGTCTACATTCAACAATGGTCTGTTGCCTAGCAACCGTTGCCGGGTGACCCTTGCTTAGCAACCATGGCCAATTGCCGATATTCAACAATGGTCCATTGTGAACGAACAATGGTCCATTGTCCAAATACCTAACAATGGCCCGTTGCTAGGTGACAGTGTTCCATTGTCTACATTCAACAATGGACCGTTGCCTAGCATCCGTTGCCGGGTGACCCTTGCTCAGCAACCATGGCCAATTGCCCATATTCAACAATGGTCCATTGTGAACCAACAATGGTCCATTGTCCAAATACCTATCAATGGCCCGTTGCTAGGCGACAGTGTTCCATTGTCTTTATTAAACAATGGTACGTTGCCTAGCAACCGTTGCCGGGTCACCCTTGCTTAGCAACCAGGGCCCATTGCCCATATTCAACAATGGTCCATTGTGAATCAACAATAGTCCATTGTCCAAATACCTATCAATGGCCCGTTGCTAGGCGACAGTGTTCCATTGTCTTTATTTAACAATGGTCCGTTGCCTAGCAACTGTTGCCGGGTGACCCTCGCTAGCAACTATGTTCCATTGTCCATATTCAACAATGGTCCATTGTGAATCAACAATGGTCCATTGTCCAAATACCTAACAATGGCCCGTTGCTAGGCGACAGTGTTCCATTGTTTTTATTAAACAATGGACCGTTGCCTAGCAACCTTTGCCGGGTGACCCTTGCTTAGCAACCATGGCCCATTGCCCATATTCAACAATGGTCCATTGTGAATCAACAATGGTCCATTGTCCAAATACCTAACAGTGGCCCGTTGCTAGGCGACAGTGTTCCATTGTCTACATTCAACAATGGTCCGTTGCCTAGCAACCGTTGCCGGGCGACCCTTGCTTAGCAACCATGGCCTATTGACCATATTCAACAAAGGTCCATTGTGAATCAATAATGGTCCATTGTCCAAATACCTAACAATGTCCCATTGCTAGACGACAGTGTTCCATTGTCTACATTCAACAATGGTCCATTGCCTAGCAACCGTTGCCGGGTGACCCTTGCTTAGCAACCATGGCTCATTGCCCATATTCAACAATGGACCTTTTGGAATCAACAATAGTCCATTGTCCAAATACCTAACAATGGCCCGTTGCTAGGCGACAGTGTTCCATTGTCTACATTCAACAATGGTCCGTTGCCTAGCAACCGTTGCCGAATTACCCTTGCTTAGCAACCATGGCTCATTGCCCATATTCAACAATGGTCCACTGTGATCAACAATGGTCCATTGTCCAAATACCTAACAATGGCCCGTTGCTAGGCGACAGTGTTCCATTGTCTTTATTAAACAATGGTCCGATGCCTAGCAACCGTTGCCGGGTGACCCTTGCTAGCAACTAGGTTCCATTGTCCATATTCAACAATGGTCTATTGTGAATCAACAATAGTCCATTGTCCAAATACCTAACAATGGCCCGTTGCTAGGTGACAGTGTTCCATTGTCTACATTCAACAATGGTCTGTTGCCTAGCAACCGTTGCCGGGTGACCCTTGCTTAGCAACCATGGCCCATTGTCCATATTCAACAATGGTCCATTGTGAATCAACAATGGTCCATTGTCCAAATACCTTACAATGGCCCTTTGCTAGGCGACATTGTTCCATTGTCTTTATTAAACAATGGTCCGTTGCCTAGCAACTGTTGCCGGGTGACCCTCGCTAGCAACTATGTTCCATTGTCCATATTCAACAATGGTCCATTGTGAATCAAAAATGGTCCATTGTCCAAATACCTAACAATGGCACGTTGCTAGGTGACAGTGTTCCATTGTCTACATTCAACAATGGTCCGTTGCCTAGCAACCTTTGCCGGGTGACCATTGCTTAGCAATCATGGCTAATTGCCCATATTCAACAATGGTCCATTGTGAATCAGCAATGGTCCATTGTCCAAATACCTAACAATGGCCCGTTGCTAGGCGACAGTGTTCCATTGTCTTTATTAAACAATGGTCCGATGCCTAGCAACCGTTGCCGGGTGACCCTTGCTAGCAACTATGTTCCATTGTCCATATTCAACAATGGTCTATTGTGAATCAACAATGGTCCATTGTCCAAATACCTTACAATGGCCCTTTGCTAGGCGACATTGTTCCATTGTCTTTATTAAACAATGGTCCGTTGCCTAGCAACTGTTGCCGGGTGACCCTCGCTAGCAACTATGTTCCATTGTCCATATTCAACAATGGTCCATTGTGAATCAAAAATGGTCCATTGTCCAAATACCTAACAATGGCACGTTGCTAGGTGACAGTGTTCCATTGTCTACATTCAACAATGGTCCGTTGCCTAGCAACCGTTGCCGGGTGACCCTTGCTTAGCAACCATGGCTCATTGCCCATATTCAACAATGGTCCATTGTGAATCAACAATGGTCCATTGTCCAAATACCTAACAATAGCCCGTTGCTAGGCGACAGTGTTCCATTGTCTACATTCAACAATGGTCCGTTGCTATTCGACAGTGTTCTATTGTCTACATTCAACAATGTTCCGTTACCTAGCAACCGTTGCAGGGTGACCCTTGCTTAGCAACCATGGTCCATTGCCCATATTCAACAATGGTCCATTGTGAATCAACAATGGTCCATTGTCCAAATACCTAACAATGGCCCGTTGCTAGGCGACAGTGTTCCATTGTCTTTATTAAACAATGGTCCATTACCTAGCAACCGTTGCCGGGGGACCCTTGCTAGCAACTATGTTCCATTGTCCATATTCAACAATGGTCCATTGTGAATAAACAATGGTCCATTGTCCAAATACCTAACAATGGCCCGTTGCTAGGCGACAGTGCTCCATTGTCTACATTCAACAATGGCCCGTTGCCTAGCAACCGTTGCCGGGTGATCTTTGCTTAGCAATCATGGCGTATTGCCCATATTCAACAATGCTCCATTGTGAATCAACAATAGTCCATTGTCCAAATACCTATCAATGGCCCGTTGCTAAGCAACAGTGTTCCATTGTCTTTATTAAACAATGGTCCGATGCCTAGCAACCGTTGCCGGGTGACCCTTGCTAGCAACTATGTTTCATTGTCCATATTCAACAATGGTCCATTGTGAATCAACAATGGTCCATTGTCCAAATACCTAACAATGGCCCGTTGCTAGGCCACAGTGTTCCATTGTCTACATTCAACAATGGTCCGTTGCCTAGCAACCTTTGTCGGGTGACCCTTGCTTAGCAACCATGGCTCATTGCCCATATTCAACAATGGTCCATTGTGAATCAACAATGGTCCATTGTCCAAATACCTATCAATGGCCCGTTGCTAGGTGACAGTGTTCCATTGTCACCATTCAACAATGGAACGTTGCCTAGCAACCGCTGCCGGGTGACCCTTGCTTAGCAACCATGGCTCATTGCCCATATTCAACAATGGTCCATTGTGAATCAACAATGGTCCATTGTCCAAATACCTATCAATGGCCCGTTGCTAGGTGACAGTGTTCCATTGTCATCATTCAACAATGGCCCGTTGCCTTGCAACCGTTGCCGGGTGACCCTTGCTTAGCAACCATGGCCTATTGCCCATATTCAAGAATGGTTTAATGTGAATCAACAATAGTCCATTGTCCAAATACCTATCAATGGCCCGTTGCTAGGTGACAGTGTTCCATTGTCTTTATTAAACAATGGTCCGATGCCTAGCAACCGTTGCCGGGTGACCCTTGCTTAGCAACCATGGCTCATTGCCCATATTCAACAATGGACCATTGTGAATCAACAATAGTCCATTGTCCAAATACCTAACAATGGCCCGTTGCTAGGCGACAGTGTTCCATTGTCTACATTCAACAATGGTCCGTTGCCTAGCAACCGTTGCCGGATGACCCTTGCTTAGCAACCATGGCTCATTGCCCATATTCAACAATGGTCCATTGTGAATCAACAATGGTCCATTGTCCAAATACCTAACAATGGCCCGTTGCTAGGCGACAGTGTTCCATTGTCTTTATTAAACAATGGTCCGTTGCCTAGCAACCGTTGCCGAGTCACCCTTGCTTAGCAACCATGGCCCATTGCCCATATTCAACAATGGTCCATTGTGAATCAAAAATAGTCCATTGTCCAAATACCTATCAATGGCCCGTTGCTAGGCGACAGTGTTCCATTGTCTTTATTAAACAATTGTCCGTTGCCTAGCAACTGTTGCCGGGTGACCCTCGCTAGCAACTATGTTCCATTGTCCATATTCAACAATGGTCCATTGTGAATCAAAAATGGTCCATTGTCCAAATACCTAACAATGGCCCGTTGCTAGGCGAAAGTGTTCCATTGTCTACATTCAACAATGGTCTGTTGCCTAGCAACCGTTGCCGGGTGACCCTTGCTTAGCAACCATGGTTCATTGCCCATATTCAACAATTGTCCATTGTGAATCAACAATGGTCCATTGTCCAAATACCTAACAATGGCCCGTTGCTAGGCGACAGTGTTCCGTTGTCTACATTCAACAATGGTCCGTTGCCTAGCAACCGTTGCCGGGTGACCCTTGCTTAGCAACCATGGCTCATTGCCCATATTCAACAATGGTCCATTGTGAATCAACAATGGTCCATTGTCCAAATACCTAACAATGGCCCGTTGCTAGGCGACAGTGTTCCATTGTCTACATTCAACAATGGCCCGTTGCTATTCGACAGTGTTCCATTGTCTACATTCAACAATGTTCCGTTACCTAGCAACCGTTGCAGGGTGACCCTTGCTTAGCAACCATGGTCCATTGCCCATATTCAACAATGGTCCATTGTGAATCAACAATGGTCCATTGTCCAAATACCTAACAATGGCACGTTGCTAGGCGACAGTGTTCCATTGTCTACATTCAACAATGGTCCTTTGCCTAGCAACCGTTGCCGGGTGAACATTGCTTAGCAACCATGGCTCATTGCCCATATTCATCAATGGTCCATTGTGAATCAACAGTGGTCCATTGTCCAAATACCTAACAATGGCCCGTTGCTAGGCGACAGTGTTCCATTGTCTTTATTAAACAATGGTCCGATGCCTAGCAACCGTTGCCGGGGGACCCTTGCTAGCAACTATGTTCCATTGTCCATATTCAACAATGGTCCATTGTGAATCAACAATGGTCCATTGTCCAAATACCTAACAATGGCCCGTTGCTAGGCGACAGTGTTCCATTTTCTACATTCAACAATGGTCCGTTGCCTAGCAACCGTTGCCAGGTGACCCTTGCTTAGCAACCATGGCCTATTGACCATATTCAACAAAGGTCCATTGTGAATCAACAATGGTCCATTGTCCAAATACCTAACAATGGCCCGTTGCTAGGCCACAGTGTTCCATTGTCTACATTCAACAATGGTCCGTTGCCTAGCAACCGTTGCCGGGTGACCCTTGCTTAGCAACCATGGCTCATTGCCCATATTTAACAATGGTCCATTGTGAATCAACAATGGTCCATTGTCCAAATACCTAACAATGGCCCGTTGCTAGGCGACAGTGTTCCATTGTCTACATTCAACAATGGTCCGTGTCCTTGCTACCGTTGCCGGGTAACCCTTGCTTAGCAACCATGGCTCATTGTCCATATTCAACAATGGTCTATTGTGAATCAACAATGTCCCATTGTCCAAATACCTAACAATGGCCCGTTGCTAGTCGACAGTGTTCCTTTGTCTACATTCAACAATGGTCCGTTGCCTAGCAACCTTTGTCGGGTGACCCTTGCTTGGCAACCATGGCTCATTGCCCATATTCAACAATGGTCCATTGTGAATCAACAATGATCCATTGTCCAAATACCTATCAATGGCCCGTTGCTAGGTGACAGTGTTCCATTGTCATCATTCAACAATGGACCGTTGCCTAGCAACCGCTGCCGGGTGACCCTTGCTTAGCAACCATGGCCAATTGCCGATATTCAACAATGGTCCATTGTGAACCAACAATGGTCCATTGTCCAAATACCTAACAATGGCCCGTTGCTAGGTGACAGTGTTCCATTGTCTACATTCAACAATGGACCGTTGCCTAGCAACCGTTGCCGGGTGACCCTTGCTTAGCAACCATGGCCTATTGCCCATATTCAACAAAGGTCCATTGTGAATCAACAATGGTCCATTGTCCAAATACCTAACAATGGCCCGTTGCTAGGCGACAGTGTTCCATTGTCTACATTCAACAATGGCCCGTTGCCTAGCAACCGTTGCCGGGTGACCCTTGCTTAGCAACCATGGCTCATTGTCCATATTCAACAATGGTCCATTGTGAATCAACAATGGTCCATTGTCCATATACCTAACAATGGCCCGTTGCTAGGCGACAGTGTTCCATTGTCTACATTCAACAATGGCCCGTTGCCTAGCAACCGTTGCCGGGTGACCCTTGCTTAGCAACCATGGCCTAGTGCCCATATTCAACAATGGTCCAATGTGAATCAACAATAGTCCATTGTCCAAATACCTATCAATGGCCCGTTGCTAGGTGACAGTGTTCCATTGTCTTTACTAAACAATGGTCCGTTGCCTAGCAACTGTTGCCGGGTGACCCTTGCTAGCAACTATGTTCCATTGTCCATATTCAACAATGGTCCATTGTGAATCAACAATGGTCCATTGTCCAAATACCTAACAATGACCCGTTGCTAGGAGACAGTGTTCCATTGTCTACATTCAACAATGGTCCGTTGCCTAGCAACCGTTGCCAGGTGACCCTTGCTTAGCAACCATGGCCCATTGCCCATATTCAACAGTGGTCCATTGTGAATCAACAGTGGTGCATTGTCAAAATAACTAAAAATGGACCGTTGCTAGGCGACAGTGTTCCATTGTCTACATTCAACAATGGTCTGTTGCCTAGCAACCGTTGCCGGGTGACCCTTGCTTAGCAACCATGGCTCATTGCCCATATTCAACAATGGTCCATTGTGAATCAACAATGGTCCATTGTCCAAATACCTAACAATGGCTCGTTGCTAGGCGACAGTGTTCCATTGTCTACATTCAACAATGGTCCGTTGCCAATAACAGATGGCATTATATAATAATAGGGGGCACTGTATATTATAATAACAAAGGACACAATATAATGATAGGGGACACTGTATATTATAATAACAGAGGACATTATGTAATATAAGGGGCACTGTATAATTTAATAACAGAGGACATTATGTAATCATAGGGGGCACTGTATATTATAATAACAGAGGACATTATGTAATGAGGGGGGAATGTATATTATAATAAGAGAGGACACTATATAATATAAGGGGCACTGTATATTATAATAAAAGAGGACACTATATAATGATAGGGGGCACTGTATATTATAATAAGAGAGGACACTATATAATATATGGGGCACTGTATATTATAATAAGAGAGGACACTATATAATATAAGGGGCACTGTATATTATAATAAAAGAGGACACTATATAATGATAGGGGGGCACTGTATATTATAATAAGAGTGGACACTATATAATATATGGGGCACTGTATATTATAATAGAGAAAAGTATATAATGATAGGGTGCACTGTATATTATAATAAGAGAGGACATTATATAATAATAGGGGGCACTGTATATTATATTAAGAGAGGGCACTATATAATATAAGGGGCACTGTATATTATAATAACAGAGGACATTATATAACGATAGGGGGCACTGTACATTATAATAACAGAGGACATTATATAATAATAGGGGGCACTGTAAATTATAATAAGAAAGGACACTATATAATATAAGGGGCAATGTATATTATAATAACAGAGGACACTATATAATGATAGGGGGCACTGTATATTATAATGACAGAGGACACTATATAATATAAGAGGCACTGTATATTATAATAACAGAGGACATTATATAATGATAGGGGGCACTGTATATTATAATAACAGAGGATATTATATAATGATAGGGGGCACTGTATATTATAATAACAGAGGACATTATATAATGATAGGGGGCACTGTATATTATAATAACAGAGGACATTATATAATGATAGGGGGAACTGTATATTATAATAACAGAGGACATTATATAATGATAGGGGGCACTGTATATTATAATTACAGAGGACATTATTTAATCATAGGCGGCACTGTATATGATAATAACAGAGGGCATTATATAATGATATGGGCCACTGTATATTATAATAACAGAGGGCATTATATAATGATAGGGGGCACTGTATATTATAATAACAGAGGACATTATATAATGATAGGGGACACTGTATATTTTAATAACAGAGGACACTATATAATATAAGGGGCACTGTATATTATAACAAGAGAGGACACTATATAATATAAGAGGCACTGTATATTATAATAACAGAGGAAACTATATAAAGATAGGGGGCACTGTATATTATAATAAGAGAGGACACTTTATAATATAAGGGGCACTGTAGAATATAATAACAGAGGACACTATACAATGATAGGTGGCATTGTATATTATAATAAGGGAGGACACTATAAAATATAAGGGGCACTGTATATTATAATAACAATGGGCACTATATAATGATAGGTGGCACTGTATATTATAATAAGAGAGGACACTATATAAGATAAGGGGCACTGTATATTATAATAAGAGAGGACATTGTATAATGATAGGTGGCACTGTATATTATAATAACAGAGAACATTATATAATGATACGTGGCACTGTATATTATAATAAAAGAGGACACTATAAAATATAAGGGGCACTGTATATTATAATAACAGAGTACATTATATAATGATAAGGGGCACTGTATATTATAATAAGAGAGGACACTATATAATATAAGGTGCACTGCATATTATAATAACAGAGGACATTATATAATGATAGGGGCACTGTATATTATAAAAACAGATGACATTATATAATGATAGGGGGCACTGTATATTATAATAAGAGAGGACACTATAAAATGTAAGGGGCACTGCATATTACAATAACGATGGACACTATATAATGATAGGGGGCACTGTATATTATAATAAGAGAGGACACTATATAATATAAGGGGCACTGTATATTATAATAATAGAGGACACTATATAATATAAGGGGCACTGTATATTATAATAACAGAGGACACTATATAATGATAGGGGGCACTGTATATTATAATAAGAGAGGACACTATATAATATAAGGGGCACTGTATATTATAATAAGAGAGGACATTTTATAATATAAGGGGCACTGTATATTATAATAACAGAGGACATTGTATAATGATAGGGGGCACTGTATATTATAATAAGAGATGACACTATATAATATAAGGGGCACTGAATATTATAATAACAATGGACACTATATAATGATAGGGGGCACTGTATATTATAATAAGAGAGGACACTATATAATATAAGGGGCACTGTATATTATAATAACAGACAACATTATATAATATAAGGTTCACTGTATATTATAATAACAGAGGACACTATATAATGATAGGGGGCACTGTATGTTATAATAAGAGAGGACACTATATAATATAAGGGGAACTGTATATTATAATAACAGAGAACACTATATTATATAAGGGGCACTGTAGAATATAATAACACAGGACACTACACAATGATAGGGGGCACTCTATATTATAATAAGAGTGAACTCTATATAATATAAGGGGCAGTGTATATTATAATAACAGAGGAAAATATATAATGATAGGGG
Source organism: Leptodactylus fuscus (assembly GCF_031893055.1). Classification (NCBI taxonomy): domain Eukaryota; kingdom Metazoa; phylum Chordata; class Amphibia; order Anura; family Leptodactylidae; genus Leptodactylus; species Leptodactylus fuscus. The sequence goes on along the minus strand of NW_027440186.1, from coordinate 45,586 downwards.
GCACTGTATATTATAATAAGAGAGGACACTATATAATATAAGGGGCACTATAAAATATAATAACAGAGGACACTACACAATGATAGGGGGAACTGCATATTATAATAAGAGAGGACACTATATAATATAAGGGGCACTGTATATTATAATAACAGAGGAAACTATATAATGATAGGGGGCACTGTATAGTATAATAAGAGAGGACATTATATAATATAAGGGGCACTATATATTATAATAAAAGAGGATACTATATAATATAAGGGGCACTGTATATTATAATAACAGAGGAAACTATATAATGATAGGGGGCACTGTATATTATAATAAGAGAGGATACTATATAATATAAGGGGCACTGTACTTTATAATAACAGAGGAAACTATATAATGATAGGGGGCACTGTATATTATACTAAGAGAGGACACTATATAATATAAGGGGCACTGTATATCATAATAACAGAGGAAACTATATAATGATAGGGGCACTGTATATTATAATAAGCGAGGACACTATATAATATAAGGGGCACTGTCTATTATAATAAGAGAGGACACTATATAATATAATGGGAAATGTAGAATATAATAACAGAGGACACTATACAATGATAGGGGGCACTGTATATTATAATAAGAGAGGACACTATATAATATAAGGGGCACTGTATATTATAATAATAGAGGACACTATATAATATAAGGGGCACTGTATATTATAATAACAGAGGACATTATATAATGATAGTGGGAACTGTATATTATAATAAGAGCGGACACTATATAATATAAGGGGCACTGTATATTATAATAATATAGGACGCTATATAATGATAGTGGGCACTGTTTATTATAATAAGAGAGGACATTATATAATATAAGGGGCACTGTATATTATAATAGGAGAGGACACTATATAATATAAGGGGCACTGTATATTATAATAAGAGAGGACACTATATAATATAAGGGGCACTGTATATTATAATAACAGAGGACACTATATAATGATAGGTGGCACTGTATATTATAATGACAGAGGACATTATATAATGATAGGGGGCACTGTATATTATAATAAGAGAGGACACTATATAATATAAGGGGCACTGTATATTATAATAAGAGCGGACACTATACAATATAAGGGGCACTGTATATTATAATAATAGAGGACGCTATATAATGATAGTGGGCACTGTTTATTATAATAAGAGAGGACATTATATAATATAAGGGGCACTGTATATTATAATAGGAGAGGACACTATATAATATAAGGGGAACTGTATATTATTATAACAGAGAACACTATATTATATAAGGGGCACTGTAGAATATAATAACAGAGGACACTACACAATGATAGGGGGCACTGTATTATAATAAGAGAGGACTCTATATAATATAAGGGGCACTGTATATTATAACAGAGGAAACTATGTAATGATAAGGGGCACTGTATATTATAATAAGAGAGGACACTATATAATATAAGGGGCACTGTATATTATAATAATAGAGGACACTATATAATGATAGGGGCACTGTATATTATAATAAGAGAGGACACTATAAAATATAAGGGGCACTGTATATTATAATAACAATGGACACTATATAATGATAGGGGGCACTGTATATTATAATAAGATAGGACACTATATAATATAAGGGGCACTGTATATTATAATAAGAGAGGACACTATATAATATAAGGGGCACTGTATATTATAATAACAGAGGACACTATATAATGATAGGGGGCACTGTATATTATAATAAGAGAGGACACTATATAATATAAGGGGAACTGTATATTATTATAACAGAGAACACTATATTATATAAGGGGCACTGTAGAATATAATAACAGAGGACACTACACAATGATAGGGGGCACTGTATATTATAATAAGAGAGGACTCTATATAATATAAGGGGCACTGTATATTATAACAGAGGAAACTATGTAATGATAAGGGGCACTGTATATTATAATAAGAGAGGACACTATATAATATAAGGGGCACTATAGCATATAGTAACAGAGGACACTACAGAAGGGTAGGGGGAACTGTATATTATAATAAGAGAGGACACTATATAATATAAGGGGCACTGTATATTATAATAACAGAGGAAACTATATAATGATAGGGGGCACTGTATATTATAATAAGAGAGGATACCATATAATATAAGGGGCACTGTATATTATAATAACAGAGGAAACTATTTAATGATAGGTGGCACTGTATATTATAATAACAGAGGACACTATATAATATAAGGGGCACTGTATATTATAATAACAGAGGACACTATACAATGATAGGTGGCACTGTATATTATAATAAGAGAGGACACAATAAAATATAAGAGGCACTGTATATTATAATAACAATGGACACTATATCATGATAGGGGGCATTGTATATTATAATAAGAGAGGACACAATAAAATATAAGAGGCACTGTATATTATAATAAAAGAGGACACTATATAATAATAGGGGCCACTGTATATTATAATAAGAGCAGACACTATACAATATAAGGGGCACTGTATATTATAATAAAAGAGGACGCTATATAATGATAGGGGGCACTGTATATTATAATAAGAGAGGACTCTATATAATATAAGGGGCACTGTATATTATAATAAGAGAGGACACTATATAATATAAGGGGCACTATAGAATATAGTAACAGAGGACACTACAGAAGGGTAGGGGGAACTGTATATTATAATAAGAGAGGACATTATATAATATAAGGGGCACTGTATATTATAATAGGAGAGGACACTATATAATATAAGGGGCACTGTATATTATAATAAGAGAGGACACTATATAATATAAGGGGCACTGTATATTATAATAACAGAGGACACTATATAATGATAGGGGGCACTGTATATTATAATAACAGAGGACATTATATAATGATAGGGTTCAATGTATATTATAATAAGAGAGGACACTATATAATATAAGGGGCACTGTATATTATAATAAGAGAGGACACTATATAATATATGGGGCACTGTATATTATAATAAAAAAGGACACTATATAATGATAGGGGCCACTGTATATTATAATAAGAGAGGACACTATATAATATAAGGGGCACTGTACATTATAATAAGAGAGGACACTATATAATATAAGGGGCACTGTATATTATAATAATAGAGGACATTATATAATGATAGGGGGCACTGTATATTATAATAACAGAGGACACTATATAATGATAGGGGGCACTGTATATTATAATAACAGAGGACAGTATATAATGATAGGGGGCACTGTATATTATAATTACAGAGGACATTATTTAATGATAGGGGGCACTGTATATTATAATAACAGAGGGCATTATATAATGATAGGAGGCACTGTATATTATAATAACAGAGGGCATTATATAATGATAGGGGCCACTGTATATTATAATAAGAGAGGACGCTATATAATATAAGGGGCACTGTATATTATCATAAGAGAGGACATTATATAATGATAGGGGGCACTGTATATTATAATAACAAAGGACATTATATAATGTTAGGGGGTCACGGTATATTATAATAAGAGAGGACACTATATAATATAAGGGGCACTGTATATTATCATAAGAGAGGACATTATATAATGATAGGGGGCACTGTATATTATAATAACAAAGGACATTATATAATGTTAGGGGGCACGGTATATTATAATAAGAGAGGACACTATATAATATAAGGGGCACTGTATATTATAATAAAAGAGGACACTATATAATGATAGGGGCCACTGTATATTATAATAAGAGAGGACACTATATAATATAAGGGGCACTGTATATTATCATAAGAGAGGACATTATATAATGATAGGGGGCACTGTATATTATAATAACAGAGGACATTATATAATGATAGGGTTCAATGTATATTATAATAAGAGAGGACACTATATAATATAAGGGGCACTGTATATTATAATAAAAGAGGACGTTATATAATGATAGGGGGCACAGTATATTATAATAAGAGAGGACACTATATAATATAAGGGACACTGTATATTATAATAACAGAGGACAATATGTAATGATAGGGGGCACTGTATATTATAATAAGAGAGGACATTATGTAATGATAGGGGGCACTGTATATTATAATAAGAGAGGACAATATATAATATAAGGGGAACTGTATATTATTATAACAGAGAACACTATATTATATAAGGGACACTGTAGAATATAATAACAGAGGACACTTCACAATGATAGGGGGCACTGTATATTATAAAAAGAGAGGACTCTATATAATATAAGGGGCACTGTATATTATAATAACAGAGGAAACTATATAATGATAGGGGGCACTGTATATTATAATAAGAGAGGACACTATATAATATAAGGGGCACTATAGAATATAGTAACAGAGAACACTACACAAGGATAGGGGGAACTGTATATTATAATAAGAGAGGACACTATATAAAATAAGGGGCACAGTATAATATAATAACAGAGGAAACTATATAATGATAGGGGGCACTGTATATTATAATAAGAGAAGACACTATATATTATAAGGGGCACTGTATATTATAATAAGAGAGGACACTATATAATATAAGGGGCACTGTATATTATAATAACAGAGGAAACTATATAATGATAGGGGGCACTGTATATTATAATAAGAGAGGATACTATATAATATAAGGGGCACTGTATATTATAATAATAGAGGAAACTATTTAATTATAGGGGGCACTGTATATTATAATAACAGATGGCATTATATAATGATAGGGGGCACTGTATATTATAATAACAGAGGACATTATATAATGATAGGGGGCACTGTATATTATAATAACAGAGGACATTATATAATGATAGGGGGCACTGTATATTATAATAAGAGAAGACACTATATAATATAAGGGGCACTGTATATTATAATAAGAGAGGACACTATATAATATAAGGGGCACTGTATATTATAATAACAGAGGACACTATACAATGATAGGTGGCACTGTATATTATAATAAGAGCGGACACAATAAAATATAAGAGGCACTGTATATTATAATAACAATGGACACTATATCATGATAGGGGGCACTGTATAATATAATAAGAGAGGACACTATATAATATAAGGGGCACTGTATATTATAATAACAATGGACACTATATCATGATAGGGGGCACTGTATATTATAATAACAGTGTACATTTTATAATGATAGGGGGCACTGTATATTATAATAAGAGAGGACACTATATAATATAAGGGGCACTGTATATTATAATAACAGTGTACATTTTATAATGATAGGGGGCACTGTATATTATAATAAGAGAGGACACTATATAATATAAGGGGCACTGTATATTATAATAAGAGAGGACACTATATAATATAAGGGGCACTGTATATTATAATAAGAGAGGACACTATATAATATAAGGGGCACTGTATATTATAATAAAAGAGGACACTATATAATGATAGGGGCCACTGTATATTATAATAAGAGAGGACACTATATAATATAAGGGGCACTGTACATTATAATAAGAGAGGACACTATATAATATAAGGGGCACTGTATATTATAATAACAGAGGACATTATATAATGATAGGGGGCACGGTATATTATAATAACAGAGGACACTATATAATGATAGGGGGCACTGTATATTATAATAACAGAGGACATTATATAATGATAGGGGGCACTGTATATTATAATTACAGAGCACATTATTTAATGATAGGGGGCACTGTATATTATAATAACAGAGGGCATTATATAATGATAGGGGGCACTGTATATTATAATAACAGAGGGCATTATATAATGATAGGGGCCACTGTATATTATAATAAGAGAGGACGCTATATAATATAAGGGGCACTGTATATTATCATAAGAGAGGACATTATATAATGATAGGGGGCACTGTATATTATAATAACAAAGGACATTATATAATGTTAGGGGGCACGGTATATTATAATAAGAGAGGACACTATATAATATAAGGGGCACTCTATATTATAATAAAAGAGGACACTATATAATGATATGGGCCACTGTATATTATAATAAGAGAGGACACTACATAATATAAGGGGCACTGTATATTATCATAAGAGAGGACATTATATAATGATAGGGGGCACTGTATATTATAATAACAGAGGACATTATATAATGATAGGGTTCAATGTATATTATAATAAGAGAGGACACTATATAATATAAGGGGCACTGTATATTATAATAAAAGAGGACGTTATATAATGATAGGGGGCACAGTATAATATAATAAGAGAGGACACTATATAATATAAGGGACACTGTAAATTATAATAACAGAGGACAATATGTAATGATAGGGGGCACTTTATATTATAATAAGAGAGGACATTATGTAATGATAGGGGGCGCTGTATATTATAATAAGAGAGGACTCTATATAATATAAGGGGCACTGTATATTATAATAACAGAGGAAACTATATAATGATAGGGGGCACTGTATATTATAATAAGAGAGGACACTATATAATATAAGGGGCACTATAGAATATAGTAACAGAGAACACTACACAAGGATAGGGGGAACTGTATATTATAATAAGAGAGGACACTATATAAAATAAGGGGCACAGTATAATATAATAACAGAGGAAACTATATAATGATAGGGGGCACTGTATATTATAATAAGAGAAGACACTATATATTATAAGGGGCACTGTATATTATAATAAGAGAGGACACTATATAATATAAGGGGCACTGTATATTATAATAACAGAGGAAACTATATAATGATAGGGGGCACTGTATATTATAATAAGAGAGGATACTATATAATATAAGGGGCACTGTATATTATAATAATAGAGGAAACTATTTAATTATAGGGGGCACTGTATATTATAATAACAGATGGCATTATATAATGATAGGGGGCACTGCATATTATAATAACAGAGGACATTATATAATGATAGGGGGCACTGTATATTATAATAACAGAGGACATTATATAATGATAGGGGGCACTGTATATTATAATAAGAGAAGACACTATATAATATAAGGGGCACTGTATATTATAATAAGAGAGGACACTATATAATATAAGGGGCACTGTATATTATAATAACAGAGGACACTATACAATGATAGGTGGCACTGTATATTATAATAAGAGCGGACACAATAAAATATAAGAGGCACTGTATATTATAATAACAATGGACACTATATCATGATAGGGGGCACTGTATAATATAATAAGAGAGGACACTATATAATATAAGGGGCACTGTATATTATAATAACAATGGACACTATATCATGATAGGGGGCACTGTATATTATAATAACAGTGTACATTTTATAATGATAGGGGGCACTGTATATTATAATAAGAGAGGATACTATATAATATAAGGGGCACTGTATATTATAATAACAGTGTACATTTTATAATGATAGGGGGCACTGTATATTATAATAAGAGAGGACACTATATAATATAAGGGGCACTGTATATTATAATAAGAGAGGACACTATATAATATAAGGGGCACTGTATATTATAATAAGAGAGGACACTATATAATATAAGGGGCACTGTATATTATAATAAAAGAGGACACTATATAATGATAGGGGCCACTGTATATTATAATAAGAGAGGACACTATATAATATAAGGGGCACTGTACATTATAATAAGAGAGGACACTATATAATATAAGGGGCACTGTATATTATAATAACAGAGGACATTATATAATGATAGGGGGCACGGTATATTATAATAACAGAGGACACTATATAATGATAGGGGGCACTGTATATTATAATAACAGAGGACATTATATAATGATAGGGGGCACTGTATATTATAATTACAGAGCACATTATTTAAAGATAGGGGGCACTGTATATTATAATAACAGAGGGCATTATATAATGATAGGGGGCACTGTATATTATAATAACAGAGGGCATTATATAATGATAGGGGCCACTGTATATTATAATAAGAGAGGACGCTATATAATATAAGGGGCACTGTATATTATCATAAGAGAGGACATTATATAATGATAGGGGGCACTGTATATTATAATAACAAAGGACATTATATAATGTTAGGGGGCACGGTATATTATAATAAGAGAGGACACTATATAATATAAGGGGCACTCTATATTATAATAAAAGAGGACACTATATAATGATATGGGCCACTGTATATTATAATAAGAGAGGACACTATATAATATAAGGGGCACTGTATATTATCATAAGAGAGGACATTATATAATGATAGGGGGCACTGTATATTATAATAACAGAGGACATTATATAATGATAGGGTTCAATGTATATTATAATAAGAGAGGACACTATATAATATAAGGGGCACTGTATATTATAATAAAAGAGGACGTTATATAATGATAGGGGGCACAGTATATTATAATAAGAGAGGACACTATATAATATAAGGGACACTGTAAATTATAATAACAGAGGACAATATGTAATGATAGGGGGCACTTTATATTATAATAAGAGAGGACATTATGTAATGATAGGGGGCGCTGTATATTATAATAAGAGAGGACTCTATATAATATAAGGGGCACTGTATATTATAATAACAGAGGAAACTATATAATGATAGGGGGCACTGTATATTATAATAAGAGAGGACACTATATAATATAAGGGGCACTATAGAATATAGTAACAGAGAACACTACACAAGGATAGGGGGAACTGTATATTATAATAAGAGAGGACACTATATAATATAAGGGGCACAGTATAATATAATAACAGAGGAAACTATATAATGATAGGGGGCACTGTATATTATAATAAGAGAAGACACTATATATTATAAGGGGCACTGTATATTATAATAAGAGAGGACACTATATAATATAAGGGGCACTGTATATTATAATAACAGAGGAAACTATATAATGATAGGGGGCACTGTATATTATAATAAGAGAGGATACTATATAATATAAGGGGCACTGTATATTATAATAATAGAGGAAACTATTTAATTATAGGGGGCACTGTATATTATAATAACAGATGGCATTATATAATGATAGGGGGCACTGTATATTATAATAACAGAGGACATTATATAATGATAGGGGGCACTGTATATTATAATAACAGAGGACATTATATAATGATAGGGGGCACTGTATATTATAATAACAGAGGACACTATATAATATAAGGGGCACTGTATATTATAATAAGAGAGGACACTATATAATATAAGGGGCACTGTATATTATAATAAGAGAGGACACTATATAATATAAGGGGCACTGTATATTACAATAAAAGAGGACACTATATAATGATAGGGGGCACTGTATATTATAATAAGAGAAGCCACTATATAATATAAGGGGCACTGTATATTATAATAAGAGAGGACACTATATAATATAAGGGGCACTGTATATTATAATAACAGAGGACACTATACAATGATAGGTGGCACTGTATATTATAATAAGAGAGGACACAATAAAATATAAGAGGCACTGTATATTATAATAACAATGGACACTATATCATGATAGGGGGCACTGTATAATATAATAAGAGAGGACACTATATAATATAAGGGGCACTGTATATTATAATAAGAGAGGACATTATATAATGATAGGGGGCACTGTATATTATAATAAGAGAGGACTTTATATAATGATAGGTGGCACTGTATATTATAATAACAGAGAACATTATATAATGATACGTGGCACTGTATATTATAATAAAAGAGGACACTATAAAATATAAGGGGCACTGTATATTATAATAACAGAGTACATTATATAATGATAAGGGGCACTGTATATTATAATAAGAGAGGACACTATATAATATAAGGTGCACTGCATATTATAATAACAGAGGACATTATATAATGATAGGGGCACTGTATATTATAAAAACAGATGACATTATATAATGATAGGGGGCACTGTATATTATAATAAGAGAGGACACTATAAAATGTAAGGGGCACTGCATATTACAATAACGATGGACACTATATAATGATAGGGGGCACTGTATATTATAATAAGAGAGGACACTATATAATATAAGGGGCACTGTATATTATAATAATAGAGGACACTATATAATATAAGGGGCACTGTATATTATAATAACAGAGGACACTATATAATGATAGGGGGCACTGTATATTATAATAAGAGAGGACACTATATAATATAAGGGGCACTGTATATTATAATAAGAGAGGACATTATATAATATAAGGGGCACTGTATATTATAATAACAGAGGACATTGTATAATGATAGGGGGCACTGTATATTATAATAAGAGATGACACTATATAATATAAGGGGCACTGAATATTATAATAACAATGGACACTATATAATGATAGGGGGCACTGTATATTATAATAAGAGAGGACACTATATAATATAAGGGACACTGTATATTATAATAAGAGACAACATTATATAATATAAGGTTCACTGTATATTATAATAACAGAGGACACTATATAAAGATAGGGGGCACTGTATGTTATAATAAGAGAGGACACTATATAATATAAGGGGAACTGTATATTATAATAACAGAGAACACTATATTATATAAGGGGCACTGTAGAATATAATAACACAGGACACTACACAATGATAGGGGGCACTCTATATTATAATAAGAGTGAACTCTATATAATATAAGGGGCAGTGTATATTATAATAACAGAGGAAACTATATAATGATAGGGGGCACTGTATATTATAATAAGAGAGGACACTATATAATATAAGGGGCACTATAAAATATAATAACAGAGGACACTACACAATGATAGGGGGAACTGCATATTATAATAAGAGAGGACACTATATAATATAAGGGGCACTGTATATTATAATAACAGAGGAAACTATATAATGATAGGGGGCACTGTATAGTATAATAAGAGAGGACATTATATAATATAAGGGGCACTATATATTATAATAAAAGAGGATACTATATAATATAAGGGGCACTGTATATTATAATAACAGAGGAAACTATATAATGATAGGGGGCACTGTATATTATAATAAGAGAGGATACTATATAATATAAGGGGCACTGTACATTATAATAACAGAGGAAACTATATAATGATAGGGGGCACTGTATATTATACTAAGAGAGGACACTATATAATATAAGGGGGACTGTATATTATAATAACAGAGGAAACTATATAATGATAGGGGCACTGTATATTATAATAAGCGAGGACACTATATAATATAAGGGGCACTGTCTATTATAATAAGAGAGGACACTATATAATATAATGGGAACTGTAGAATATAATAACAGAGGACACTATACAATGATAGGGGGCACTGTATATTATAATAAGAGAGGACACTATATAATATAAGGGGCACTGTATATTATAATAATAGAGGACACTATATAATATAAGGGGCACTGTATATTATAATAACAGAGGACATTTTATAATGATAGGGGGCACTGTATATTATAATAAGAGCGGACACTATATAATATAAGGGGCACTGTATATTATAATAATATAGGACGCTATATAATGATAGTGGGCACTGTTTATTATAATAAGAGAGGACATTATATAATATAAGGGGCACAGTATATTATAATAGGAGAGGACACTATATAATATAAGGGGCACTGTATATTATAATAACAGAGGACACTATATAATGATAGGTGGCACTGTATATTATAATGACAGAGGACATTATATAATGATAGGGGGCACTGTATATTATAATAAGAAAGGACACTATATAATATAAGGGGCACTGTATATTATCATAAGAGAGGACATTATATAATGATAGGGGGCACTGTATATTATAATAACAAAGGACATTATATAATGTTAGGGGGCACGGTATATTATAATAAGAGAGGACACTATATAATATAAGGGGCACTGTATATTATAATAAAAGAGGACACTATATAATGATAGGGGCCACTGTATATTATAATAAGAGAGGACAATATATAATATAAGGGGCACTGTATATTATCATAAGAGAGGACATTATATAATGATAGGGGGCACTGTATATTATAATAACAGAGGACATTATATAATGATAGGGTTCAATGTATATTATAATAAGAGAGGACACTATATAATATAAGGGGCACTGTATATTATAATAAAAGAGGACGTTATATAATGATAGGAGGCACAGTATATTATAATAAGAGAGGACACTATATAATATAAGGGACACTGTATATTATAATAACAGAGGACAATATGTAATGATAGGGGGCAATGTATATTATAATAAGAGAGGACATTATGTAATGATAGGGGGCGCTGTATATTATAATAAGAGAGGACAATATATAATATAAGGGGAACTGTATATTATTATAACAGAGAACACTATATTATATAAGGGACACTGTAGAATATAATAACAGAGGACACTTCACAATGATAGGGGGCACTGTATATTATAATAAGAGAGGACTCTATATAATATAAGGGGCACTGTATATTATAATAACAGAGGAAACTATATAATGATAGGAGGCACTGTATATTATAATAAGAGAGGACACTATATATTATAAGGGGCACTATAGAATATAGTAACAGAGAACACTACACAAGGATAGGGGGAACTGTATATTATAATAAGAGAGGACACTATATAATATAAGGGGCACAGTATAATATAATAACAGAGGAAACTATATAATGATAGGGGGCACTGTATATTATAATAAGAGAAGACACTATATATTATAAGGGGCACTGTATATTATAATAAGAGAGGACAGTATATAATATAAGGGGCACTGTATATTATAATAACAAAGGAAACTATATAATGATAGGGGGCACTGTATATTATAATAAGAGAGGATACTATATAATATAAGGGGCACTGTATATTATAATAATAGAGGAAACTATTTAATTATAGGGGGCACTGTATATTATAATAACAGATGGCATTATATAATGATAGGGGGCACTGTATATTATAATAACAGAGGACATTATATAATGATAGGGGGCACTGTATATTATAATAACAGAGGACACTATACAATGATAGGTGGCACTGTATATTATAATAAGAGCGGACACAATAAAATATAAGAGGCACTGTATATTATAATAACAATGGACACTATATCATGATAGGGGGCACTGTATATTATAATAACAGTGTACATTTTATAATGATAGGGGGCACTGTATATTATAATAAGAGAGGACACTATATAATATAAGGGGCACTGTATATTATAATAACAGTGTACATTTTATAATGATAGGGGGCACTGTATATTATAATAAGAGAGGACACTATATAATATAAGGGGCACTGTATATTATAATAAGAGAGGACACTATATAATATAAGGGGCACTGTATATTATAATAAGAGAGGACACTATATAATATAAGGGGCACTGTATATTATAATAAAAGAGGACACTATATAATGATAGGGGCCACTGTATATTATAATAAGAGAGGACACTATATAATATAAGGGGCACTGTACATTATAATAAGAGAGGACACTATATAATATAAGGGGCACTGTATATTATAATAACAGAGGACATTATATAATGATAGGGGGCACGGTATATTATAATAACAGAGGACACTATATAATGATAGGGGGCACTGTATATTATAATAACAGAGGACATTATATAATGATAGGGGGCACTGTATATTATAATAACAGAGGACATTATATAATGATAGGGGGCACTGTATATTATAATAACAGAGGGCATTATATAATGATAGGGGGCACTGTATATTATAATAACAGAGGACACTATATAATATAAGGGGCACTGTATATTATAATAAGAGAGGACACTATATAATATAAGGGGCACTGTATATTATAATAAGAGAGGACACTATATAATATAAGGGGCACTGTATATTACAATAAAAGAGGACACTATATAATGATAGGGGGCACTGTATATTATAATAAGAGAAGACACTATATAATATAAGGGGCACTGTATATTATAATAAGAGAGGACACTATATAATATAAGGGGCACTGTATATTATAATAACAGAGGACACTATACAATGATAGGTGGCACTGTATATTATAATAAGAGAGGACACAATAAAATATAAGAGGCACTGTATATTATAATAACAATGGACACTATATCATGATAGGGGGCACTGTATAATATAATAAGAGAGGACACTATATAATATAAGGGGCACTGTATATTATAATAAGAGAGGACATTATATAATGATAGGGGGCACTGTATATTATAATAAGAGAGGACTTTATATAATGATAGGGGGCACTGTATATTATAATAAGAGAGAACACTATATAATATAAGGGGCACTGTATATTATAATAACAAAGGACATTATATAATGATAGGGGGCACTGTATATTATAATAAGAGAGGACACTATATAATATAAGGGGCACTGTATATTATAATAAGAGAGGACATTATATAATGATAGGGGGCACTGTATATTATAATAAGAGAGGACACTATATAATATAAGGGGCACTGTATATTATCATAAGAGAGGACATTATATAATGATAGGTGGCACTGTATATTATAATAACAGAGGACATTATATAATGATAGGGGGCACTGTATATTATAATAAGAGCAGACACTATACAATATAAGGGGAACTGTATATTAAAATAAAAGAGGACGCTATATAATGATAGGGGGCACTGTATATTATAATAAGAGAGGACATTATATAATATAAGGGGCACTGTATATTATAATAGGAGAGGACACTATATAATATAAGGGGCACTGTATATTACAATAAGAGAGGACACTACATAATATAAGGGGCACTGTATATCATAGTAACAGAGGACACTATATAATGATAGGGGGCACTGTATATTATAATAACAGAGGACATTATATAATGATAGGGGGCACTGTATATTATAATAAGAGAGGAAACTATATAAGATAAGGGGCACTGTATATTATAATAAGAGAGGACACTATATAATATAAGGGGCACTGTATATTATAATAAAAGAGGACACTATATAATGATAGGGGCCACTGTATATTATAATAAGAGAGGACACTATATAATATAAGGGGCACTGTATATTATAATAAGAGAGGACACTATATAATATAAGGGGCACTGTATATTACAATAAAAGAGGACACTATATAATCATAGGGGCCACTGTATATTACAATAAAAGAGGACACTATATAATGATAGGGGCCACTGTATATTATAATAAGAGAGGACACTATATAATATAAGGGGCACTGTACATTATAATAAGAGAGGACACTATATAATATAAGGGGCACTGTATATTATAATAACAGAGGACATTATATAATGATAGGGGGCACGGTATATTATAATAACAGAGGACACTATATAATGATAGGGGGCACTGTATATTATAATAACAGAGGACATTATATAATGATAGGGGGCACTGTATATTATAATAACAGAGGACATTATATAATGATAGGGGGCACTGTATATTATAATAACAGAGGGCATTATATAATGATAGGGGGCACTGTATATTATAATAACAGAGGACACTATATAATATAAGGGGCACTGTATATTATAATAAGAGAGGACACTATATAATATAAGGGGCACTGTATATTATAATAAGAGAGGACACTATATAATATAAGGGGCACTGTATATTACAATAAAAGAGGACACTATATAATGATAGGGGGCACTGTATATTATAATAAGAGAAGACACTATATAATATAAGGGGCACTGTATATTATAATAAGAGAGGACACTATATAATATAAGGGGCACTGTATATTATAATAACAGAGGACACTATACAATGATAGGTGGCACTGTATATTATAATAAGAGAGGACACAATAAAATATAAGAGGCACTGTATATTATAATAACAATGGACACTATATCATGATAGGGGGCACTGTATAATATAATAAGAGAGGACACTATATAATATAAGGGGCACTGTATATTATAATAAGAGAGGACATTATATAATGATAGGGGGCACTGTATATTATAATAAGAGAGGACTTTATATAATGATAGGGGGCACTGTATATTATAATAAGAGAGAACACTATATAATATAAGGGGCACTGTATATTATAATAACAAAGGACATTATATAATGATAGGGGGCACTGTATATTATAATAAGAGAGGACATTATATAATGATAGGGGGCACTGTATATTATAATAAGAGAGGACACTATATAATATAAGGGGCACTGTATATTATCATAAGAGAGGACATTATATAATGATAGGGGGCACTGTATATTATAATAACAGAGGACATTATATAATGATAGGGGGCACTGTATATTATAATAAGAGCAGACACTATACAATATAAGGGGAACTGTATATTAAAATAAAAGAGGACGCTATATAATGATAGGGGGCACTGTATATTATAATAAGAGAGGACATTATATAATATAAGGGG
This sequence comes from Leptodactylus fuscus, assembly GCF_031893055.1. NCBI lineage: Eukaryota > Metazoa > Chordata > Amphibia > Anura > Leptodactylidae > Leptodactylus > Leptodactylus fuscus. The sequence continues at coordinate 28,904 of NW_027440186.1, read as the reverse complement.
CACTGTATATTATAATAGGAGAGGACACTATATAATATAAGGGGCACTGTATATTACAATAAGAGAGGACACTACATAATATAAGGGGCACTGTATATCATAGTAACAGAGGACACTATATAATGATAGGGGGCACTGTATATTATAATAACAGAGGACATTATATAATGATAGGGGGCACTGTATATTATAATAAGAGAGGAAACTATATAAGATAAGGGGCACTGTATATTATAATAAGAGAGGACACTATATAATATAAGGGGCACTGTATATTATAATAAAAGAGGACACTATATAATGATAGGGGCCACTGTATATTATAATAAGAGAGGACACTATATAATATAAGGGGCACTGTATATTATAATAAGAGAGGACACTATATAATATAAGGGGCACTGTATATTACAATAAAAGAGGACACTATATAATGATAGGGGCCACTGTATATTACAATAAAAGAGGACACTATATAATGATAGGGGTCACTGTATATTATAATAAGAGAGGACACTATATAATATAAGGGGCACTGTATATTATCATAAGAGAGGACATTATATAATGATAGGGGGCACGGTATATTATAATAAGAGAGGACGTTATATAATGATAGGGGGCACGGTATATTATAATAAGAGAGGACACTATATAATATAAGGGACACTGTATATTATAATAAGAGAAGACATTATATAATGATAGGGGGCACTGTATATTATAATAACAGAGGACAATATGTAATGATAGGGGGCACTGTATATTATAATAAGAGAGGACATTATATAATATAAGGGGAACTGTATATTATTATAACAGAGAACACTATATTATATAAGGGGACACTGTAGAATATAATAACAGAGGACACTACACAATGATAGGGGGCACTGTATATTATAATAAGAGAGGACTCTATATAATATAAGGGGCACTGTATATTATAATAACAGAGGAAACTATATAATGATAGGGGGCACTGTATATTATAATAAGAGAGGACACTATATAATATAAGGGGCACTATAGAATATAGTAACAGAGAACACTACACAAGGATAGGGGGAACTGTATATTATAATAAGAGAGGACACTATATAATATAAGGGGCACAGTATAATATAATAACAGAGGACATTATATAATGATAGGGGGCACTGTATATTATAATAAGAGAGGACTTTATTTAATGATAGGGGGCACTGTATATTATAATAAGAGAGAACACTATATAATATAAGGGGCACTGTATATTATAATAACAAAGGACATTATATAATGATAGGGGGCACTGTATATTATAATAAGAGAGGACACTATATAATATAAGGGGCACTGTATATTATAATAAGAGAGGACATTATATAATGATAGGGGGCACTGTATATTATAATAAGAGAGGACACTATATAATATAAGGGGCACTGTATATTATCATAAGAGAGGACATTATATAATGATAGGGGGCACTGTATATTATAATAACAGAGGACATTATATAATGATAGGGGGCACTGTATATTATAATAAGAGCAGACACTATACAATATAAGGGGAACTGTATATTAAAATAAAAGAGGACGCTATATAATGATAGGGGGCACTGTATATTATAATAAGAGAGGACATTATATAATATAAGGGGCACTGTATATTATAATAGGAGAGGACACTATATAATATAAGGGGCACTGTATATTACAATAAGAGAGGACACTACATAATATAAGGGGCACTGTATATCATAGTAACAGAGGACACTATATAATGATAGGGGGCACTGTATATTATAATAACAGAGGACATTATATAATGATAGGGGGCACTGTATATTATAATAAGAGAGGAAACTATATAAGATAAGGGGCACTGTATATTATAATAAGAGAGGACACTATATAATATAAGGGGCACTGTATATTATAATAAAAGAGGACACTATATAATGATAGGGGCCACTGTATATTATAGTAAGAGAGGACACTATATAATATAAGGGGCACTGTATATTATAATAAGAGAGGACACTATATAATATAAGGGGCACTGTATATTACAATAAAAGAGGACACTATATAATGATAGGGGCCACTGTATATTACAATAAAAGAGGGACACTATATAATGATAGGGGTCACTGTATATTATAATAAGAGAGGACACTATATAATATAAGGGGCACTGTATATTATCATAAGAGAGGACATTATATAATGATAGGGGGCACGGTATATTATAATAAGAGAGGACGTTATATAATGATAGGGGGCACGGTATATTATAATAAGAGAGGACACTATATAATATAAGGGACACTGTATATTATAATAAGAGAAGACATTATATAATGATAGGGGGCACTGTATATTATAATAACAGAGGACAATATGTAATGATAGGGGGCACTGTATATTATAATAAGAGAGGACATTATATAATATAAGGGGAACTGTATATTATTATAACAGAGAACACTATATTATATAAGGGACACTGTAGAATATAATAACAGAGGACACTACACAATGATAGGGGGCACTGTATATTATAATAAGAGAGGACTCTATATAATATAAGGGGCACTGTATATTATAATAACAGAGGAAACTATATAATGATAGGGGGCACTGTATATTATAATAAGAGAGGACACTATATAATATAAGGGGCACTATAGAATATAGTAACAGAGAACACTACACAAGGATAGGGGGAACTGTATATTATAATAAGAGAGGACACTATATAATATAAGGGGCACAGTATAATATAATAACAGAGGAAACTATATAATGATAGGGGGCACTGTATATTATAATAAGAGAAGACACTATATATTATAAGGGGCACTGTATATTATAATAAGAGAGGACACTATATAATATAAGGGGCAATGTATATTATAATAACAGAGGAAACTATATAATGATAGGGGGCACTGTATATTATAATAAGAGAGGATACTATATAATAAAAGGGGCACTGTATATTATAATAACAGAGGACGTTATATAATGATAGGGGGCACGGTATATTATAATAAGAGAGGACACTATATAATATAAGGGACACTGTATATTATAATAAGAGAGGACATTATATAATGATAGGGGGCACTGTATATTATAATAACAGAGGACAATATGTAATGATAGGGGGCACTGTATATTATAATAAGAGAGGACATTATATAATATAAGGGGAACTGTATATTATTATAACAGAGAACACTATATTATATAAGGGACACTGTAGAATATAATAACAGAGGACACTACACAATGATAGGGGGCACTGTATATTATAATAAGAGAGGACTCTATATAATATAAGGGGCACTGTATATTATAATAACAGAGGAAACTATATAATGATTGGGGGCACTGTATATTATAATAAGAGAGGACACTATATAATATAAGGGGCACAGTATAATATAATAACAGAGGAAACTATATAATGATAGGGGGCACTGTATATTATAATAAGAGAAGACACTATATATTATAAGGGGCACTGTATATTATAATAAGAGAGGACACTATATAATATAAGGGGCAATGTATATTATAATAACAGAGGAAACTATATAATGATAGGGGGCACTGTATATTATAATAAGAGAGGATACTATATAATATAAGGGGCACTGTATATTATAATAATAGAGGAAACTATTTAATTATAGGGGGCACTGTATATTATAATAACAGATGGCATTATATAATGATAGGGGGCACTGTATATTATAATAACAGAGGACATTATATAATGATAGGGGGGCACTGTATATTATAATAACAGAGGACATTATATAATGATAGGGGGCACTGTATATTATAATAACAGAGGACACTATATAATATAAGGGGCACTGTATATTATAATAAGAGAGGACACTATATAATATAAGAGGCACTGTATATTATAATAACAGAGGACACTATACAATGATAGGTGGCACTGTATATTATAATAAGAGAGGACACAATAAAATATAAGAGGCACTGTATATTATAATAACAATGGACACTATATCATGATAGGGGGCACTGTATATTATAATAAAAGAGGACACTATATAATATAAGGGGCACTGTATATTATAATAAGAGAGGACATTATATAATGATAGGGGGCACTGTATATTATAATAAGAGAGGACATTATATAATGATAGGCGGCACTGTATATTATAATAAGAGAGGACACTATATAATATAAGGGGCACTGTATATTATAATAACAAAGGACATTATATAATGATAGGGGGCACTGTATATTATAATAAGAGAGGACACTATATAATATAAGGGGCACTGTATATTATAATAAGAGAGGACATTATATAATGATAGGGGGCACTGTATATTATAATAAGAGAGGACACTATATAATATAAGGGGCACTGTATATTATCATAAGAGAGGACATTATATAATGATAGGGGGCACTGTATATTATAATAACAGAGGACATTATATAATGATAGGGGGCACTGTATATTATAATAAGAGCAGACACTATACAATATAAGGGGAACTGTATATTAAAATAAAAGAGGACTCTATATAATGATAGGGGGCACTGTATATTATAATAAGAGAGGACATTATATAATATAAGGGGCACTGTATATTATAATAAGAGAGGACACTACATAATATAAGGGTCACTGTATATTATAGTAACAGAGGACACTATATAATGATTGGGGGCACTGTATATTATAATAACAGAGGACATTATATAATGATAGGGGGCACTGTATATTATAATAAGAGAGGACACTATATAATATAAGGGGCACTGTATATTATAATAAGAGAGGACACTATATAATATAAGGGGCACTGTATATTATAATAAAAGAGGACACTATATAATGATAGGGGCCACTGTATATTATAATAAGAGAGGACACTATATAATATAAGGGGCACTGTATATTATAATAACAGAGGAAACTATATAAAGATAGGGGCCACTGTATATTATAATAAGAGAGGACACTATATAATATAAGGGGCACTGTATATTATAATAAGAGAAGACACTATATAATATAAGGTGCACTGTATATTGTAATAAGAGAGGACACTATATAATATAAGGGGCACTGTAGAATATAATAACAGAGGACACTATACAATGATAGGTGGCATTGTATATTATAATAAGAGAGGACACTATAAAATATAAGGGGCACTGTATATTATAATAACAATGGGCACTATATAATGATAGGGGGCACTGTATATTATAATAAGAGAGGACACTATATAAGATAAGGGGCACTGTATATTATAATAAGAGAGGACATTATATAATGATAGGTGGCACTGTATATTATAATAACAGAGAACATTATATTATGATACGTGGCACTGTATATTATAATAAGAGAGGACACTATAAAATATAAGGGGCACAGTATATTATAATAACAATGGACACTATATAATGATAGGGGGCACTGTATATTATAAAACACAGAGGACACTATATAATGATAGGGGGCACTGTATATTATAATAAGAGAGGACACTATATAATGTAAGGGGAATTGTATATTATAATAACGGAGAACACTATATTATATAAGGGGCACTGTAGAATATAATAACAGAGGAAACTATATAATGATAGGGGGCACTGTACATTATAATAAGAGAGGACACTATATAATATAAGGGGCACTATAGAATATAATAACAGAGGACACTACACAATGATAGGGGGCACTGCATATTATAATAAGAGAGGACACTATATAATATAAGGGGCACTGTATATTATAATAACAGAGGAAACTATATAATGATAGGGGGCACTGTATATTATAATAAGAGAGGACACTATATAATATAAGGGGCACTGTATATTATAATGACAGAGGAAACTATATAATGATAGGTGGCACTGTATATTATAATAAGAGAGGACACAATAAAATATAAGGGGCACTGTATATTATAATAAGAGAGGGCACTATATAATGATAGGGGGCACTGCATATTATAATAAGAGAGGACACTATATAATATAAGGAGCACTGTCTATTATAATAAGAGAGGACACTATATAATATAATGGGAACTGTAGAATATAATAAGAGAGGACACTATACAATTATAGGGGGCACTGTATATTATAATAAGAGAGGACACTATAAAATATAAGGGGCACTGTATAATAACAATGGACACTATATAATGATAGGGGGCACTGTATATTATAATAATAGAGGACACTATATAATATAAGGGCACTGTATATTATAATAACAGAGGACATTATATAATGATAGGGGGCACTGTATATTATAATAAGAGCGGACACTATATAATATAAGGGGCACTGTATATTATAATAACAGAGGACATTATATAATGATAGGGGGCACTGTATATTATAATAAGAGCAGACACTATACAATATAAGGGGAACTGTATATTAAAATAAAAGAGGACGCTATATAATGATAGGGGGCACTGTATATTATAATAAGAGAGGACATTATATAATATAAGGGGCACTGTATATTATAATAGGAGAGGACACTATATAATATAAGGGGCACTGTATATTATAATAAGAGAGGACACTACATAATATAAGGGGCACTGTATATTATAGTAACAGAGGACACTATATAATGATTGGGGGCACTGTATATTATAATAACAGAGGACATTATATAATGTTAGGGGGCACTGTATATTATAATAAGAGAGGACACTATATAATATAAGGGGCACTGTATATTATAATAAGAGAGGACACTATATAATATAAGGGGCACTGTATATTATAATAAAAGAGGACACTATATAATGATAGGGGCCACTGTATATTATAATAAGAGAGGACACTATATAATATAAGGGGCACTGTATATTATAATAACAGAGGAAACTATATAAAGATAGGGGGCACTGTATATTATAATAAGAGAGGACACTATATAATATAAGGGGCACTGTATATTATAATAAGAGAGGACACTATATAATATAAGAGGCACTGTATATTATAATAAAAGAGAACACTATATAATGATAGGGGGGCACTGTATATTATAATAAGAGAAGACACTATATAATATAAGGTGCACTGTATATTGTAATAAGAGAGGACACTATATAATATAAGGGGCACTGTAGAATATAATAACAGAGGACACTATACAATGATAGGTGGCATTGTATATTATAATAAGAGAGGACACTATAAAAAATAAGGGGCACTGTATATTATAATAACAATGGGCACTATATAATGATAGGGGGCACTGTATATTATAATAAGAGAGGACACTATATAAGATAAGGGGCACTGTATATTATAATAAGAGAGGACATTATATAATGATAGGTGGCACTGTATATTATAATAACAGAGAACATTATATTATGATACGTGGCACTGTATATTATAATAAGAGAGGACACTATAAAATATAAGGGGCACAGTATATTATAATAACAATGGACACTATATAATGATAGGGGGTACTGTATATTATAAAACACAGAGGACACTATATAATGATAGGGGGCACTGTATATTATAATAAGAGAGGACACTATATAATGTAAGGGGAATTGTATATTATAATAACGGAGAACACTATATTATATAAGGGGCACTGTAGAATATAATAACGGAGGAAACTATATAATGATAGGGGGCACTGTACATTATAATAAGAGAGGACACTATATAATATAAGGCGCACTATAGAATATAATAACAGAGGACACTACACAAAGATAGGGGGCACTGCATATTATAATAAGAGAGGACACTATATAATATAAGGGGCACTGTATATTATAATAACAGAGGAAACTATATAATGATAGGGGGCACTGTATATTATAATAAGAGAGGACACTATATAATATAAGGGGCACTGTATATTATAATGACAGAGGAAACTATATAATGATAGGTGGCACTGTATATTATAATAAGAGAGGACACAATAAAATATAAGGGGCACTGTATATTATAATAAGAGAGGGCACTATATAATGATAGGGGGCACTGCATATTATAATAAGAGAGGACACTATATAATATAAGGAGCACTGTCTATTATAATAAGAGAGGACACTATATAATATAATGGGAACTGTAGAATATAATAAGAGAGGACACTATACAATTATAGGGGGCACTGTATATTATAATAAGAGAGGACACTATAAAATATAAGGGGCACTGTATAATAACAATGGACACTATATAATGATAGGGGGCACTGTATATTATAATAATAGAGGACACTATATAATATAAGGGCACTGTATATTATCATAACAGAGGACATTATATAATGATAGGGGGCACTGTATATTATAATAAGAGCGGACACTATATAATATAAGGGGCACTGTATATTATAATAATAGAGGACGCTATATAATGATAGTGGGCACTGATTATTATAAGAGAGGTCATTATATAATATAAGGGGCACTGTATATTATAATAGGAGAGGACACTATATAATATAAGGGGCACTGTATATTATAATAAGAGAGGGCACTATATAATATAAGGGGCACTGTATATTATAATAAGAGAGGACACTATAAAATATAAGGGGCACTGTATAATAACAATGGACACTATATAATGATAGGGGGCACTGTATATTATAATAATAGAGGACACTATATAATATAAGGGGCACTGTATATTATAATAACAGAGGACATTATATAATGATAGGGGGCACTGTATATTATAATAAGAGCGGACACTATATAATATAAGGGGCACTGTATATTATAATAACAGAGGACATTATATAATGATAGGGGGCACTGTATATTAAAATAAGAGCAGACACTATACAATATAAGGGGAACTGTATATTAAAATAAAAGAGGACGCTATATAATGATAGGGGGCACTGTATATTATAATAAGAGAGGACATTATATAATATAAGGGGCACTGTATATTATAATAGGAGAGGACACTATATAATATAAGGGGCACTGTATATTATAATAAGAGAGGACACTACATAATATAAGGGGCACTGTATATTATAGTAACAGAGGACACTATATAATGATTGGGGGCACTGTATATTATAATAACAGAGGACATTATATAATGTTAGGGGGCACTGTATATTATAATAAGAGAGGACACTATATAATATAAGGGGCACTGTATATTATAATAAGAGAGGACACTATATAATATAAGGGGCACTGTATATTATAATAAAAGAGGACACTATATAATGATAGGGGCCACTGTATATTATAATAAGAGAGGACACTATATAATATAAGGGGCACTGTATATTATAATAACAGAGGAAACTATATAAAGATAGGGGGCACTGTATATTATAATAAGAGAGGACACTATATAATATAAGGGGCACTGTATATTATAATAAGAGATGACACTATATAATATAAGAGGCACTGTATATTATAATAAAAGAGAACACTATATAATGATAGGGGGCACTGTATATTATAATAAGAGAAGACACTATATAATATAAGGTGCACTGTATATTGTAATAAGAGAGGACACTATATAATATAAGGGGCACTGTAGAATATAATAACAGAGGACACTATACAATGATAGGTGGCATTGTATATTATAATAAGAGAGGACACTATAAAATATAAGGGGCACTGTATATTATAATAACAATGGGCACTATATAATGATAGGGGGCACTGTATATTATAATAAGAGAGGACACTATATAAGATAAGGGGCACTGTATATTATAATAAGAGAGGACATTATATAATGATAGGTGGCACTGTATATTATAATAACAGAGAACATTATATTATGATACGTGGCACTGTATATTATAATAAGAGAGGACACTATAAAATATAAGGGGCACAGTATATTATAATAACAATGGACACTATATAATGATAGGGGGCACTGTATATTATAAAACACAGAGGACACTATATAATGATAGGGGGCACTGTATATTATAATAAGAGAGGACACTATATAATGTAAGGGGAATTGTATATTATAATAACGGAGAACACTATATTATATAAGGGGCACTGTAGAATATAATAACAGAGGAAACTATATAATGATAGGGGGCACTGTACATTATAATAAGAGAGGACACTATATAATATAAGGGGCACTATAGAATATAATAACAGAGGACACTACACAATGATAGGGGGCACTGCATATTATAATAAGAGAGGACACTATATAATATAAGGGGCACTGTATATTATAATAACAGAGGAAACTATATAATGATAGGGGGCACTGTATATTATAATAAGAGAGGACACTATATAATATAAGGGGCACTGTATATTATAATGACAGAGGAAACTATATAATGATAGGTGGCACTGTATATTATAATAAGAGAGGACACAATAAAATATAAGGGGCACTGTATATTATAATAAGAGAGGGCACTATATAATGATAGGGGGCACTGCATATTATAATAAGAGAGGACACTATATAATATAAGGAGCACTGTCTATTATAATAAGAGAGGACACTATATAATATAATGGGAACTGTAGAATATAATAAGAGAGGACACTATACAATTATAGGGGGCACTGTATATTATAATAAGAGAGGACACTATAAAATATAAGGGGCACTGTATAATAACAATGGACACTATATAATGATAGGGGGCACTGTATATTATAATAATAGAGGACACTATATAATATAAGGGCACTGTATATTATAATAACAGAGGACATTATATAATGATAGGGGGCACTGTATATTATAATAAGAGCGGACACTATATAATATAAGGGGCACTGTATATTATAATAACAGAGGACATTATATAATGATAGGGGGCACTGTATATTATAATAAGAGCAGACACTATACAATATAAGGGGAACTGTATATTAAAATAAAAGAGGACGCTATATAATGATAGGGGGCACTGTATATTATAATAAGAGAGGACATTATATAATATAAGGGGCACTGTATATTATAATAGGAGAGGACACTATATAATATAAGGGGCACTGTATATTATAATAAGAGAGGACACTACATAATATAAGGGGCACTGTATATTATAGTAACAGAGGACACTATATAATGATTGGGGGCACTGTATATTATAATAACAGAGGACATTATATAATGTTAGGGGGCACTGTATATTATAATAAGAGAGGACACTATATAATATAAGGGGCACTGTATATTATAATAAGAGAGGACACTATATAATATAAGGGGCACTGTATATTATAATAAAAGAGGACACTATATAATGATAGGGGCCACTGTATATTATAATAAGAGAGGACACTATATAATATAAGGGGCACTGTATATTATAATAACAGAGGAAACTATATAAAGATAGGGGGCACTGTATATTATAATAAGAGAGGACACTATATAATATAAGGGGCACTGTATATTATAATAAGAGAGGACACTATATAATATAAGAGGCACTGTATATTATAATAAAAGAGAACACTATATAATGATAGGGGGGCACTGTATATTATAATAAGAGAAGACACTATATAATATAAGGTGCACTGTATATTGTAATAAGAGAGGACACTATATAATATAAGGGGCACTGTAGAATATAATAACAGAGGACACTATACAATGATAGGTGGCATTGTATATTATAATAAGAGAGGACACTATAAAATATAAGGGGCACTGTATATTATAATAACAATGGGCACTATATAATGATAGGGGGCACTGTATATTATAATAAGAGAGGACACTATATAAGATAAGGGGCACTGTATATTATAATAAGAGAGGACATTATATAATGATAGGTGGCACTGTATATTATAATAACAGAGAACATTATATTATGATACGTGGCACTGTATATTATAATAAGAGAGGACACTATAAAATATAAGGGGCACAGTATATTATAATAACAATGGACACTATATAATGATAGGGGGTACTGTATATTATAAAACACAGAGGACACTATATAATGATAGGGGGCACTGTATATTATAATAAGAGAGGACACTATATAATGTAAGGGGAATTGTATATTATAATAACGGAGAACACTATATTATATAAGGGGCACTGTAGAATATAATAACAGAGGAAACTATATAATGATAGGGGGCACTGTACATTATAATAAGAGAGGACACTATATAATATAAGGCGCACTATAGAATATAATAACAAAGGACACTACACAATGATAGGGGGCACTGCATATTATAATAAGAGAGGACACTATATAATATAAGGGGCACTGTATATTATAATAACAGAGGAAACTATATAATGATAGGGGGCACTGTATATTATAATAAGAGAGGACACTATATAATATAAGGGGCACTGTATATTATAATGACAGAGGAAACTATATAATGATAGGTGGCACTGTATATTATAATAAGAGAGGACACAATAAAATATAAGGGGCACTGTATATTATAATAAGAGAGGGCACTATATAATGATAGGGGGCACTGCATATTTTAATAAGAGAGGACACTATATAATATAAGGAGCACTGTCTATTATAATAAGAGAGGACACTATATAATATAATGGGAACTGTAGAATATAATAAGAGAGGACACTATACAATTATAGGGGGCACTGTATATTATAATAAGAGAGGACACTATAAAATATAAGGGGCACTGTATAATAACAATGGACACTATATAATGATAGGGGGCACTGTATATTATAATAATAGAGGACACTATATAATATAAGGGCACTGTATATTATAATAACAGAGGACATTATATAATGATAGGGGGCACTGTATATTATAATAAGAGCGGACACTATATAATATAAGGGGCACTGTATATTATAATAATAGAGGACGCTATATAATGATAGTGGGCACTGATTATTATAAGAGAGGTCATTATATAATATAAGGGGCACTGTATATTATAATAGGAGAGGACACTATATAATATAAGGGGCACTGTATATTATAATAAGAGAGGACACTATATAATATAAGGGGCACTGTATATTATAATAAGAGAGGACACTATATAATATAAGGGGCACTGTATATTATAATAATAGAGGACACTATATAATGATAGGGGGCACTGTATATTATAATGACGGAGGACATTATATAATGATAGGGGGCACTGTATATTATAATAAGAGAGGACACTATATAATATAAGGGGAACTGTATATTATTATAACAGAGAACACTATATTATATAAGGGGCACTGTAGAATATAATAACAGAGGACACTACACAATGATAGGGGGCACTGTATATTATAATAAGAGAGGACACTATATAATATAAGGGGAACTGTATATTATTATAACAGAGAACACTATATTATATAAGGGGCACTGTAGAATATAATAACAGAGGACACTACACAATGATAGGGGGCACTGTATATTATAATAAGAGAGGACTCTATATAATATAAGGGGCACTGTATATTATAACAGAGGAAACTATATAATGATAGGGGGCACTGTATATTATAATAAGAGAGGACACTATATAATATAAGGGGCACTATAGAATATAGTAACAGAGGACACTACACAAGGATAGGGGGAACTGTATATTATAATAAGAGAGGACACTATATAATATAAGGGTCACTGTATATTATAATAACAGAGGAAACAATATAATGATAGGGGACACTATATTATAATAAGAGAGGACACTATATATTATAAGGGGCACTGTATATTATAATAACAATGGACACTATATCATGATAGGGGGCACTGTATAATATAATAAGAGAGGACACTATATAATATAAGGGGCACTGTATATTATAATAAAAGAGGACACTATGTAATGATAGGGGCCACTGTATATTATAATAAGAGAGGACACTATATAATATAAGGGGCACTGTACATTATAATATGAGAGGACACTATATAATATAAGGGGCACTGTATATTATAATAAGAGAGGACATTATATAATGATAGGGGGCACGGTATATTATAATAAGAGAGGACACTATATAATATAAGGGGCACTGTATATTATAATAAGAGAGGACATTATATAATGATAGGGGGCACTGTATATTATAATAAGAGAGGACATTATATAATATAAGGGGCACTGTATATTATCATAAAAGAGGACATTATATAATGATAGGGGGCACTGTATATTATAATAACAGAGGACATTATATAATGATAGGGGGCACTGTATATTATAATAAGAGCAGACAATATACAATATAAGGGACACTGTATATTAAAATAAAAGCGGACGCTATACAATGATAGGGGGCACTGTTTATTATAATAAGAGAGGACATTATATAATATAAGGGGCACTGTATATTATAATAGGAGAGGACACTATATAATATAAGGGGCACTGTATATTACAATAAGAGAGGACACTACATAATATAAGGGGCACTGTATATCATAGTAACAGAGGACACTATATAATGATAGGGGGCACTGTATATTATAATAACAGAGGACATTATATAATGATAGGGGGCACTGTATATTATAATAAGAGAGGACACTATATAAGATAAGGGGCACTGTATATTATAATAAGAGAGGACACTATATAATATAAGGGGCACTGTATATTATAATAAAAGAGGACACTATATAATGATAGGGGCCACTGTATATTATAATAAGAGAGGACACTATATAATATAAGGGGCACTGTATATTATAATAAGAGAGGACACTATATAATATAAGGGGCACTGTATATTACAATAAAAGAGGACACTATATAATGATAGGGGGCACGGTATATTATAATAAGAGAGGACACTATATAATATAAGGGACACTGTATATTATAATAAGAGAGGACATTATATAATGATAGGGGGCACTGTATATTATAATAACAGAGGACAATATGTAATGATAGGGGGCACTGTATATTATAATAAGAGAGGACATTATGTAATGATAGGGGGCGCTGTATATTATAATAAGAGAGGACAATATATAATATAAGGGGAACTGTATATTATTATAACAGAGAACACTATATTATATAAGGGACACTGTAGAATATAATAACAGAGGACACTACACAATGATAGGGGGCACTGTATATTATAATAAGAGAGGACTCTATATAATATAAGGGGCACTGTATATTATAATAACAGAGGAAACTATATAATGATAGGGGGCACTGTATATTATAATAAGAGAGGACACTATATAATATAAGGGGCACTATAGAATATAGTAACAGAGAACACTACACAAGGATAGGGGGAACTGTATATTATAATAAGAGAGGACACTATATAATATAAGGGGCACAGTATAATATAATAACAGAGGAAACTATATAATGATAGGGGGCACTGTATATTATAATAAGAGAAGACACTATATATTATAAGGGGCACTGTATATTATAATAAGAGAGGACACTATATAATATAAGGGGCAATGTATATTATAATAACAGTGGAAACTATATAATGATAGGGGGCACTTGATATTATAATAAGAGAGGATACTATATAATATAAGGGGCACTGTATATTATAATAATAGAGGAAACTATTTATTTATAGGGGGCACTGTATATTATAATAACAGATGGCATTATATAATGATAGGGGGCACTGTATATTATAATAACAGAGGACATTATATAATGATAGGGGGCACTGTATATTATAATAACAGAGGACATTATATAATGATAGGGGGCACTGTATATTATAATAACAGAGGACACTATATAATATAAGGGGCACTGTATATTATTATAAGAGAGGACACTATATAATATAAGGGGCACTGTATATTACAATAAAAGAGGACACTATATAATGATAGGGGGCACTGTATATTATAATAAGAGCAGACACTATATAATATAAGGGGCACTGTATATTATAATAAGAGAGGACACTATATAATATAAGGGGCACTGTATATTATAATAACAGAGGACACTATACAATGATAGGTGGCACTGTATATTATAATAAGAGAGGACACAATAAAATATAAGAGGCACTGTATATTATAATAACAATGGACACTATATCATGATAGGGGGCACTGTATATTATAATAAAAGAGGACACTATATAATATAAGGGGCACTGTATATTATAATAAGAGAGGACATTATATAATGATAGGGGGCACTGTATATTATAATAAGAGAGGACATTATATAATGATAGGGGGCACTGTATATTATAATAAGAGAGGACTCTATATAATATAAGGGGCACTGTATATTATAATAACAAAGAACATTATATAATGATAGGGGGCACTGTATATTATAATAAGAGAGGACACTATATAATATAAGGGGCACTGTATATTATAATAAGAGAGGACATTATATAATGATAGGGGGCACTGTATATTATAATAAGAGAGGACACTATATAATATAAGGGGCACTGTATATTATCATAAGAGAGGACATTATATAATGATAGGGGGCACTGTATATTATAATAACAGAGGACATTATATAATGATAGGGGGCACTGTATATTATAATAAGAGCAGACACTATACAATATAAGGGGAACTGTATATTAAAATAAAAGAGGACGCTATATAATGATAGGGGGCACTGTATATTATAATAAGAGAGGACATTATATAATATAAGGGGCACTGTATATTATAATAGGAGAGGACACTATATAATATAAGGGGCACTGTATATTATAATAAGAGAGGACACTACATAATATAAGGGGCACTGTATATTATAGTAACAGAGGACACTATATAATGATTGGGGGCACTGTATATTATAATAACAGAGGACATTATATAATGATAGAGGGCACTGTATATTATAATAAGAGAGGACACTATATAATATAAGGGGCACTGTATATTATAATAAGAGAGGACACTATATAATATAAGGAGCACTGTATATTATAATAAAAGAGGACACTATATAATGATAGGGGCCACTGTATATTATAATAAGAGAGGACACTATATAATATAAGGGGCACTGTATATTATAATAACAGAGGAAACTATATAAAGATAGGGGGCACTGTATATTATAATAAGAGAGGACACTATATAATATAAGGGGCACTGCATATTATAATAATAGAGAACACTATATAATGATAGGGGGGCACTGTATATTATAATAAGAGAAGACACTATATAATATAAGGTGCACTGTATATTGTAATAAGAGAGGACACTATATAATATAAGGGGCACTGTAGAATATAATAACAGAGGACAGAGGTGGCATTGTATATTATAATAAGAGAGGACACTATAAAATATAAGGGGCACTGTATATTATAATAACAATGGGCACTATATAATGATAGGGGGCACTGTATATTATAATAAGAGAGGACACTATATAAGATAAGGGGCACTGTATATTATAATAAGAGAGGACATTATATAATGATAGGTGGCACTGTATATTATAATAACAGAGAACATTATATAATGATACGTGGCACTGTATATTATAATAAGAGAGGACACTATAAAATATAAGGGGCACAGTATATTATAATAACAATGGACACTATATAATGATAGGGGGCACTGTATATTATAAAACACAGAGGACACTATATAATGATAGGGGGCACTGTATATTATAATAAGAGAGGACACTATATAATGTAAGGGGAATTGTATATTATAATAACGGAGAACACTATATTATATAAGGGGCACTGTAGAATATAATAACAGAGGAAACTATATAATGATAGGGGGCACTGTACATTATAATAAGAGAGGACACTATATAATATAAGGGGCACTATAGAATATAATAACAGAGGACACTACACAATGATAGGGGGCACTGCATATTATAATAAGAGAGGACACTATATAATATAAGGGGCACTGTATATTATAATAACAGAGGAAACTATATAATGATAGGGGGCACTGTATATTATAATAAGAGAGGACACTATATAATATAAGGGGCACTGTATATTATAATGACAGAGGAAACTATATAATGAAAGGTGGCACTGTATATTATAATAAGAGAGGACACAATAAAATATAAGGGGCACTGTATATTATAATAAGAGAGGGCACTATATAATGATAGGGGGCACTGCATATTATAATAAGAGAGGACACTATATAATATAAGGGGCACTGTCTATTATAATAAGAGAGGACACTATATAATATAATGGGAACTGTAGAATATAATAAGAGAGGACACTATACAATTATAGGGGGCACTGTATATTATAATAAGAGAGGACACTATAAAATATAAGGGGCACTGTATAATAACAATGGACACTATATAATGATAGGGGGCACTGTATATTATAATAATAGAGGACACTATATAATATAAGGGGCACTGTATATTATAATAACAGAGGACATTATATAATGATAGGGGGCACTGTATATTATAATAAGAGCGGACACTATATAATATAAGGGGCACTGTATATTATAATAACAGAGGACATTATATAATGATAGGGGGCACTGTATATTATAATAAGAGCAGACACTATACAATATAAGGGGAACTGTATATTAAAATAAAAGAGGACGCTATATAATGATAGGGGGCACTGTATATTATAATAAGAGAGGACATTATATAATATAAGGGGCACTGTATATTATAATAGGAGAGGACACTATATAATATAAGGGGCACTGTATATTATAATAAGAGAGGACACTACATAATATAAGGGGCACTGTATATTATAGTAACAGAGGACACTATATAATGATTGGGGGCACTGTATATTATAATAACAGAGGACATTATATAATGTTAGGGGGCACTGTATATTATAATAAGAGAGGACACTATATAATATAAGGGGCACTGTATATTATAATAAGAGAGGACACTATATAATATAAGGGGCACTGTATATTATAATAAAAGAGGACACTATATAATGATAGGGGCCACTGTATATTATAATAAGAGAGGACACTATATAATATAAGGGGCACTGTATATTATAATAACAGAGGAAACTATATAAAGATAGGGGGCACTGTATATTATAATAAGAGAGGACACTATATAATATAAGGGGCACTGTATATTATAATAAGAGAGGACACTATATAATATAAGAGGCACTGTATATTATAATAAAAGAGAACACTATATAATGATAGGGGGGCACTGTATATTATAATAAGAGAAGACACTATATAATATAAGGTGCACTGTATATTGTAATAAGAGAGGACACTATATAATATAAGGGGCACTGTAGAATATAATAACAGAGGACACTATACAATGATAGGTGGCATTGTATATTATAATAAGAGAGGACACTATAAAATATAAGGGGCACTGTATATTATAATAACAATGGGCACTATATAATGATAGGGGGCACTGTATATTATAATAAGAGAGGACACTATATAAGATAAGGGGCACTGTATATTATAATAAGAGAGGACATTATATAATGATAGGTGGCACTGTATATTATAATAACAGAGAACATTATATTATGATACGTGGCACTGTATATTATAATAAGAGAGGACACTATAAAATATAAGGGGCACAGTATATTATAATAACAATGGACACTATATAATGATAGGGGGCACTGTATATTATAAAACACAGAGGACACTATATAATGATAGGGGGCACTGTATATTATAATAAGAGAGGACACTATATAATGTAAGGGGAATTGTATATTATAATAACGGAGAACACTATATTATATAAGGGGCACTGTAGAATATAATAACAGAGGAAACTATATAATGATAGGGGGCACTGTACATTATAATAAGAGAGGACACTATATAATATAAGGGGCACTATAGAATATAATAACAGAGGACACTACACAATGATAGGGGGC
Organism: Leptodactylus fuscus; assembly: GCF_031893055.1. Taxonomy (NCBI): domain Eukaryota; kingdom Metazoa; phylum Chordata; class Amphibia; order Anura; family Leptodactylidae; genus Leptodactylus; species Leptodactylus fuscus. Next base: position 8,978 of record NW_027440186.1, on the reverse strand, counting down.
ACTGCATATTATAATAAGAGAGGACACTATATAATATAAGGGGCACTGTATATTATAATAACAGAGGAAACTATATAATGATAGGGGGCACTGTATATTATAATAAGAGAGGACACTATATAATATAAGGGGCACTGTATATTATAATGACAGAGGAAACTATATAATGATAGGTGGCACTGTATATTATAATAAGAGAGGACACAATAAAATATAAGGGGCACTGTATATTATAATAAGAGAGGGCACTATATAATGATAGGGGGCACTGCATATTATAATAAGAGAGGACACTATATAATATAAGGAGCACTGTCTATTATAATAAGAGAGGACACTATATAATATAATGGGAACTGTAGAATATAATAAGAGAGGACACTATACAATTATAGGGGGCACTGTATATTATAATAAGAGAGGACACTATAAAATATAAGGGGCACTGTATAATAACAATGGACACTATATAATGATAGGGGGCACTGTATATTATAATAATAGAGGACACTATATAATATAAGGGCACTGTATATTATAATAACAGAGGACATTATATAATGATAGGGGGCACTGTATATTATAATAAGAGCGGACACTATATAATATAAGGGGCACTGTATATTATAATAACAGAGGACATTATATAATGATAGGGGGCACTGTATATTATAATAAGAGCAGACACTATACAATATAAGGGGAACTGTATATTAAAATAAAAGAGGACGCTATATAATGATAGGGGGCACTGTATATTATAATAAGAGAGGACATTATATAATATAAGGGGCACTGTATATTATAATAGGAGAGGACACTATATAATATAAGGGGCACTGTATATTATAATAAGAGAGGACACTACATAATATAAGGGGCACTGTATATTATAGTAACAGAGGACACTATATAATGATTGGGGGCACTGTATATTATAATAACAGAGGACATTATATAATGTTAGGGGGCACTGTATATTATAATAAGAGAGGACACTATATAATATAAGGGGCACTGTATATTATAATAAGAGAGGACACTATATAATATAAGGGGCACTGTATATTATAATAAAAGAGGACACTATATAATGATAGGGGCCACTGTATATTATAATAAGAGAGGACACTATATAATATAAGGGGCACTGTATATTATAATAACAGAGGAAACTATATAAAGATAGGGGGCACTGTATATTATAATAAGAGAGGACACTATATAATATAAGGGGCACTGTATATTATAATAAGAGAGGACACTATATAATATAAGAGGCACTGTATATTATAATAAAAGAGAACACTATATAATGATAGGGGGGCACTGTATATTATAATAAGAGAAGACACTATATAATATAAGGTGCACTGTATATTGTAATAAGAGAGGACACTATATAATATAAGGGGCACTGTAGAATATAATAACAGAGGACACTATACAATGATAGGTGGCATTGTATATTATAATAAGAGAGGACACTATAAAATATAAGGGGCACTGTATATTATAATAACAATGGGCACTATATAATGATAGGGGGCACTGTATATTATAATAAGAGAGGACACTATATAAGATAAGGGGCACTGTATATTATAATAAGAGAGGACATTATATAATGATAGGTGGCACTGTATATTATAATAACAGAGAACATTATATTATGATACGTGGCACTGTATATTATAATAAGAGAGGACACTATAAAATATAAGGGGCACAGTATATTATAATAACAATGGACACTATATAATGATAGGGGGTACTGTATATTATAAAACACAGAGGACACTATATAATGATAGGGGGCACTGTATATTATAATAAGAGAGGACACTATATAATGTAAGGGGAATTGTATATTATAATAACGGAGAACACTATATTATATAAGGGGCACTGTAGAATATAATAACAGAGGAAACTATATAATGATAGGGGGCACTGTACATTATAATAAGAGAGGACACTATATAATATAAGGCGCACTATAGAATATAATAACAAAGGACACTACACAATGATAGGGGGCACTGCATATTATAATAAGAGAGGACACTATATAATATAAGGGGCACTGTATATTATAATAACAGAGGAAACTATATAATGATAGGGGGCACTGTATATTATAATAAGAGAGGACACTATATAATATAAGGGGCACTGTATATTATAATGACAGAGGAAACTATATAATGATAGGTGGCACTGTATATTATAATAAGAGAGGACACAATAAAATATAAGGGGCACTGTATATTATAATAAGAGAGGGCACTATATAATGATAGGGGGCACTGCATATTTTAATAAGAGAGGACACTATATAATATAAGGAGCACTGTCTATTATAATAAGAGAGGACACTATATAATATAATGGGAACTGTAGAATATAATAAGAGAGGACACTATACAATTATAGGGGGCACTGTATATTATAATAAGAGAGGACACTATAAAATATAAGGGGCACTGTATAATAACAATGGACACTATATAATGATAGGGGGCACTGTATATTATAATAATAGAGGACACTATATAATATAAGGGCACTGTATATTATAATAACAGAGGACATTATATAATGATAGGGGGCACTGTATATTATAATAAGAGCGGACACTATATAATATAAGGGGCACTGTATATTATAATAATAGAGGACGCTATATAATGATAGTGGGCACTGATTATTATAAGAGAGGTCATTATATAATATAAGGGGCACTGTATATTATAATAGGAGAGGACACTATATAATATAAGGGGCACTGTATATTATAATAAGAGAGGACACTATATAATATAAGGGGCACTGTATATTATAATAAGAGAGGACACTATATAATATAAGGGGCACTGTATATTATAATAATAGAGGACACTATATAATGATAGGGGGCACTGTATATTATAATGACGGAGGACATTATATAATGATAGGGGGCACTGTATATTATAATAAGAGAGGACACTATATAATATAAGGGGAACTGTATATTATTATAACAGAGAACACTATATTATATAAGGGGCACTGTAGAATATAATAACAGAGGACACTACACAATGATAGGGGGCACTGTATATTATAATAAGAGAGGACACTATATAATATAAGGGGAACTGTATATTATTATAACAGAGAACACTATATTATATAAGGGGCACTGTAGAATATAATAACAGAGGACACTACACAATGATAGGGGGCACTGTATATTATAATAAGAGAGGACTCTATATAATATAAGGGGCACTGTATATTATAACAGAGGAAACTATATAATGATAGGGGGCACTGTATATTATAATAAGAGAGGACACTATATAATATAAGGGGCACTATAGAATATAGTAACAGAGGACACTACACAAGGATAGGGGGAACTGTATATTATAATAAGAGAGGACACTATATAATATAAGGGTCACTGTATATTATAATAACAGAGGAAACAATATAATGATAGGGGACACTATATTATAATAAGAGAGGACACTATATATTATAAGGGGCACTGTATATTATAATAACAATGGACACTATATCATGATAGGGGGCACTGTATAATATAATAAGAGAGGACACTATATAATATAAGGGGCACTGTATATTATAATAAAAGAGGACACTATGTAATGATAGGGGCCACTGTATATTATAATAAGAGAGGACACTATATAATATAAGGGGCACTGTACATTATAATATGAGAGGACACTATATAATATAAGGGGCACTGTATATTATAATAAGAGAGGACATTATATAATGATAGGGGGCACGGTATATTATAATAAGAGAGGACACTATATAATATAAGGGGCACTGTATATTATAATAAGAGAGGACACTATATAATATAAGGGGCACTGTATATTACAATAAAAGAGGACACTATATAATGATAGGGGGCACTGTATATTATAATAAGAGCAGACACTATATAATATAAGGGGCACTGTATATTATAATAAGAGAGGACACTATATAATATAAGGGGCACTGTATATTATAATAACAGAGGACACTATACAATGATAGGTGGCACTGTATATTATAATAAGAGAGGACACAATAAAATATAAGAGGCACTGTATATTATAATAACAATGGACACTATATCATGATAGGGGGCACTGTATATTATAATAAAAGAGGACACTATATAATATAAGGGGCACTGTATATTATAATAAGAGAGGACATTATATAATGATAGGGGGCACTGTATATTATAATAAGAGAGGACATTATATAATGATAGGGGGCACTGTATATTATAATAAGAGAGGACTCTATATAATATAAGGGGCACTGTATATTATAATAACAAAGAACATTATATAATGATAGGGGGCACTGTATATTATAATAAGAGAGGACACTATATAATATAAGGGGCACTGTATATTATAATAAGAGAGGACATTATATAATGATAGGGGGCACTGTATATTATAATAAGAGAGGACACTATATAATATAAGGGGCACTGTATATTATCATAAGAGAGGACATTATATAATGATAGGGGGCACTGTATATTATAATAACAGAGGACATTATATAATGATAGGGGGCACTGTATATTATAATAAGAGCAGACACTATACAATATAAGGGGAACTGTATATTAAAATAAAAGAGGACGCTATATAATGATAGGGGGCACTGTATATTATAATAAGAGAGGACATTATATAATATAAGGGGCACTGTATATTATAATAGGAGAGGACACTATATAATATAAGGGGCACTGTATATTATAATAAGAGAGGACACTACATAATATAAGGGGCACTGTATATTATAGTAACAGAGGACACTATATAATGATTGGGGGCACTGTATATTATAATAACAGAGGACATTATATAATGATAGAGGGCACTGTATATTATAATAAGAGAGGACACTATATAATATAAGGGGCACTGTATATTATAATAAGAGAGGACACTATATAATATAAGGAGCACTGTATATTATAATAAAAGAGGACACTATATAATGATAGGGGCCACTGTATATTATAATAAGAGAGGACACTATATAATATAAGGGGCACTGTATATTATAATAACAGAGGAAACTATATAAAGATAGGGGGCACTGTATATTATAATAAGAGAGGACACTATATAATATAAGGGGCACTGCATATTATAATAATAGAGAACACTATATAATGATAGGGGGGCACTGTATATTATAATAAGAGAAGACACTATATAATATAAGGTGCACTGTATATTGTAATAAGAGAGGACACTATATAATATAAGGGGCACTGTAGAATATAATAACAGAGGACCGAGGTGGCATTGTATATTATAATAAGAGAGGACACTATAAAATATAAGGGGCACTGTATATTATAATAACAATGGGCACTATATAATGATAGGGGGCACTGTATATTATAATAAGAGAGGACACTATATAAGATAAGGGGCACTGTATATTATAATAAGAGAGGACATTATATAATGATAGGTGGCACTGTATATTATAATAACAGAGAACATTATATAATGATACGTGGCACTGTATATTATAATAAGAGAGGACACTATAAAATATAAGGGGCACAGTATATTATAATAACAATGGACACTATATAATGATAGGGGGCACTGTATATTATAAAACACAGAGGACACTATATAATGATAGGGGGCACTGTATATTATAATAAGAGAGGACACTATATAATGTAAGGGGAATTGTATATTATAATAACGGAGAACACTATATTATATAAGGGGCACTGTAGAATATAATAACAGAGGAAACTATATAATGATAGGGGGCACTGTACATTATAATAAGAGAGGACACTATATAATATAAGGGGCACTATAGAATATAATAACAGAGGACACTACACAATGATAGGGGGCACTGCATATTATAATAAGAGAGGACACTATATAATATAAGGGGCACTGTATATTATAATAACAGAGGAAACTATATAATGATAGGGGGCACTGTATATTATAATAAGAGAGGACACTATATAATATAAGGGGCACTGTATATTATAATGACAGAGGAAACTATATAATGAAAGGTGGCACTGTATATTATAATAAGAGAGGACACAATAAAATATAAGGGGCACTGTATATTATAATAAGAGAGGGCACTATATAATGATAGGGGGCACTGCATATTATAATAAGAGAGGACACTATATAATATAAGGGGCACTGTCTATTATAATAAGAGAGGACACTATATAATATAATGGGAACTGTAGAATATAATAAGAGAGGACACTATACAATTATAGGGGGCACTGTATATTATAATAAGAGAGGACACTATAAAATATAAGGGGCACTGTATAATAACAATGGACACTATATAATGATAGGGGGCACTGTATATTATAATAATAGAGGACACTATATAATATAAGGGGCACTGTATATTATAATAACAGAGGACATTATATAATGATAGGGGGCACTGTATATTATAATAAGAGCGGACACTATATAATATAAGGGGCACTGTATATTATAATAACAGAGGACATTATATAATGATAGGGGGCACTGTATATTATAATAAGAGCAGACACTATACAATATAAGGGGAACTGTATATTAAAATAAAAGAGGACGCTATATAATGATAGGGGGCACTGTATATTATAATAAGAGAGGACATTATATAATATAAGGGGCACTGTATATTATAATAGGAGAGGACACTATATAATATAAGGGGCACTGTATATTATAATAAGAGAGGACACTACATAATATAAGGGGCACTGTATATTATAGTAACAGAGGACACTATATAATGATTGGGGGCACTGTATATTATAATAACAGAGGACATTATATAATGTTAGGGGGCACTGTATATTATAATAAGAGAGGACACTATATAATATAAGGGGCACTGTATATTATAATAAGAGAGGACACTATATAATATAAGGGGCACTGTATATTATAATAAAAGAGGACACTATATAATGATAGGGGCCACTGTATATTATAATAAGAGAGGACACTATATAATATAAGGGGCACTGTATATTATAATAACAGAGGAAACTATATAAAGATAGGGGGCACTGTATATTATAATAAGAGAGGACACTATATAATATAAGGGGCACTGTATATTATAATAAGAGAGGACACTATATAATATAAGAGGCACTGTATATTATAATAAAAGAGAACACTATATAATGATAGGGGGGCACTGTATATTATAATAAGAGAAGACACTATATAATATAAGGTGCACTGTATATTGTAATAAGAGAGGACACTATATAATATAAGGGGCACTGTAGAATATAATAACAGAGGACACTATACAATGATAGGTGGCATTGTATATTATAATAAGAGAGGACACTATAAAATATAAGGGGCACTGTATATTATAATAACAATGGGCACTATATAATGATAGGGGGCACTGTATATTATAATAAGAGAGGACACTATATAAGATAAGGGGCACTGTATATTATAATAAGAGAGGACATTATATAATGATAGGTGGCACTGTATATTATAATAACAGAGAACATTATATTATGATACGTGGCACTGTATATTATAATAAGAGAGGACACTATAAAATATAAGGGGCACAGTATATTATAATAACAATGGACACTATATAATGATAGGGGGCACTGTATATTATAAAACACAGAGGACACTATATAATGATAGGGGGCACTGTATATTATAATAAGAGAGGACACTATATAATGTAAGGGGAATTGTATATTATAATAACGGAGAACACTATATTATATAAGGGGCACTGTAGAATATAATAACAGAGGAAACTATATAATGATAGGGGGCACTGTACATTATAATAAGAGAGGACACTATATAATATAAGGGGCACTATAGAATATAATAACAGAGGACACTACACAATGATAGGGGGCACTGCATATTATAATAAGAGAGGACACTATATAATATAAGGGGCACTGTATATTATAATAACAGAGGAAACTATATAATGATAGGGGGCACTGTATATTATAATAAGAGAGGACACTATATAATATAAGGGGCACTGTATATTATAATGACAGAGGAAACTATATAATGATAGGTGGCACTGTATATTATAATAAGAGAGGACACAATAAAATATAAGGGGCACTGTATATTATAATAAGAGAGGGCACTATATAATGATAGGGGGCACTGCATATTATAATAAGAGAGGACACTATATAATATAAGGAGCACTGTCTATTATAATAAGAGAGGACACTATATAATATAATGGGAACTGTAGAATATAATAAGAGAGGACACTATACAATTATAGGGGGCACTGTATATTATAATAAGAGAGGACACTATAAAATATAAGGGGCACTGTATAATAACAATGGACACTATATAATGATAGGGGGCACTGTATATTATAATAATAGAGGACACTATATAATATAAGGGCACTGTATATTATAATAACAGAGGACATTATATAATGATAGGGGGCACTGTATATTATAATAAGAGCGGACACTATATAATATAAGGGGCACTGTATATTATAATAACAGAGGACATTATATAATATAAGGGGCACTGTATATTATCATAAAAGAGGACATTATATAATGATAGGGGGCACTGTATATTATAATAACAGAGGACATTATATAATGATAGGGGGCACTGTATATTATAATAAGAGCAGACAATATACAATATAAGGGACACTGTATATTAAAATAAAAGCGGACGCTATACAATGATAGGGGGCACTGTTTATTATAATAAGAGAGGACATTATATAATATAAGGGGCACTGTATATTATAATAGGAGAGGACACTATATAATATAAGGGGCACTGTATATTACAATAAGAGAGGACACTACATAATATAAGGGGCACTGTATATCATAGTAACAGAGGACACTATATAAT